>NC_048568.1:21787500-22035000 GCF_013265735.2 Oncorhynchus mykiss
AGGCATTACTATATTTTTAGGCCATCAACAACAGACACGCACGCACACATGCAAGCCCTGCATAAACAAGAACAAGCACACAAAAGCCTCTATGTGGCCAGTGGCTCTCTGTGTATCTCCATGGGTAGTCCTACACCAAGGAAAGTTGATCATGAAACTTTTCCCTAAAGCACATCGATATATGAACACACACACATTACTTCCTGTCTCCATGTCATCCTCGCTGTGCGTCTCTGCTTGGAGGTAGGTCATCAGCCAGCTACAGTAGAGCTTGTTAGTAGGCAAGGCACGTCCTCCAAAAAGGGCAGTCACTCATGAAAGGACTCCGCTGCCCTCAGTGCACTGCTCTTTCATCCCTGCTAAGGCTTCTCTCCAAACTACCCCCTCCACCTTCCTCTCACCATCCTGAGCTCATTTTCCCCAAGATTATTTGGATGTGACTCAAGAGCAACTGAAGCAACATAGAAGACTGTCCATTTCAACTGACAATCTTTGTGTGTGCATCTGACTCTGACTCTGACTCTGTGTGTGTGTGTGTGTGTGTGTGTGTGTTGAGCGATTAAGCTATGCTTTTTATTTTTAAAGTTGTTTGTGCGGTTTGTTCTTCAGCTGCCCGAAATGTGAGAGAAAATATCCACAGGAACGTATTGTTTACCACTTGGTAGGAGGGACATCCCAGCTTCATTTCATTCGCTCTTCCGACTGCCCAACTCCTGGCGGAACCCTACATCACAGCCACTGACATCGTTACACCGTAGCACAGCAGGAGAGTGGTTTCATCACAGTAGCACATTGAGGTCAATTCATAGCAATTAATCTAAAATAATTAATCGATTTTAAATTTTAAAAAACACTGTCATAGACGGACAAAATGAATATAGATGAAAGGAGAGTTCCTAACAAGTTCAGGAAGACAATAAAGAGCTCTGTGAGACGTTCACAGCGATGGGGGCAGACGTTTTGATCAAGCGAGACCTTCAGAAAAAATGCACATTTATGTATTTTACAGATATAAGGAAGGTGAAATCTTATAGTTAGTCGTGTTTATAATTTCAATATACTATATTTAGAAAGCAAATAAGTCATTTCAAGCCTTATCGATACAGTTTTGTTGAATAGGAAATGCATAATATAAAATGTCATTTTCTTATTTGTATCATACTTGTACTGTGTACTTCAGCTTGTGTCCTCAAAAGTCAGTACACCTCAGCCTTTTATTAAAAAAAATTTACCAGAAAGGTGAGATTTTAACCATCCTGAGTATGCAGCATTACTAGGTATTGTTTATGGCCCTCTCATAATAAATCATTATTTGGGGGATTACATAGATTATATTTTTCATTACAATTAACTGGTTAATGGTTGTGATAGCAAAAAACTGAGGATGGATCAAGAACATTGTAGTTACTCCACAATACCAACCTAATTTACAGAATGAAAAGGAAGTCTGTAGAGAAAAAGAACATTCCAAAACATGCATTCTGTTTGCAACAAGGCACTAAAGTAATGCAACAAAAATGTGGCCAAACAATTACCTTTGCCCTTAATACAAAGTGTTATGTTTGAGGCAAATCCAATACAACACAATACAGAGTACCACTCTCCATATTTCCAAGCATAGTGGTGGCTGCATCATGCTGTGCGTATGCTTTTAATCGTTAAGGACTGGGGAGTTTTTCAGGATACATTTTTTTATGGAATAGAGCTAAGTACAGGCAAAATCCTAGAGGAAAACCTGGTTCAGTCTGCTTTCCACCAGACACTGGGAGATGAATTCACCTTTCAGCAGACCAATAACCTAAAACACAAGGCCAAAACTACACTGGAGTTGCTTAGCAAGAAGACAGTGAATGTTACCAAGTGGCCTATTTACAGCATTGACTTCAATCTACTTGAAAATCTATGGCAACACTTGAAAATGGTTGACAAGCAATGATCAACAACCAATTTGAAAGAGCTTGAAGAATTATGAAAATAATAAATGGGTAAATGTTGCGCAATCCAGGTGTGAAAAGTTTTTAGAGACTTACCAGAAAGACTTTTAGCTGTAATTGCTGCCAAAGGTGCTTCTACAAAGTACCGACTCAGGGGTGTGAATACTTATGTAAATTAGATATTTCTGTATTTCATTTTCAATAAACTTTAAAAACATGGTTTCACTTTGTTATTATGGGGTATTATGTGTAGATTGGTAAGAAGAAAAAAAATGTAATCCATTTTGGATTCAGACTGTAGTAACAAAATGTGTAATCTATGGTCAAGGGGTATGAGTCATTTCTGAAGGCACTGTATATGTTAATGTTAGTTTTATGTTGGATGTTCAGTTCTCTCTCTTCAAAGGCTATTGAACCAAGCATGCCATGACAATGAAAAAAATGTTATTTGGATTCAGAATATTAAATGTTCATTGTGAAGGCAAATTCGTAACATAAGAATTGTCATTCGTAACATATTATACGAAATGGATGATGGACATCCACATACTAAATGGAGTCTCTCAAATTTACATACAGAATAATAAGAAATGCTCTGAGAGCAGGTTGAAACACACCATCGATCTAAACAGTAGGGTAAACAATACTTTCCTGGAGATATTTTGTCTCAACCAGTAGTTTAAATGTAATTCTATTCAAAATTCTGTCTTCTTGGGTGCATTTACACGATTTTTCAGAGATTCGTTTCAGGCTGTATATACCCATTAATTGTGTATTACTGCCAGATTAAATCAGACTAAGCTGAAGCGTGCCCTTTCAAAAACAATTACAAAGATTTACCTCTGTGTACCTCTGTCGAGAGCTTCAAGTTCTTCTGTGTCCAAATCACTAAAGCCTTAAAATGGTCCAAACACACATGCACAGTTGTGAAGAAGGTGTGAAAGCACCTCTTCCCCCTCAGGAGGTTGAAAAAGTTAGCCATGGGCCCTCAAATCCTCAAAAAGCTCCACATCTTGACTGGCTGCATCACTGCCTGGTATGGTAATAGTACCGCCCT
Source organism: Oncorhynchus mykiss (assembly GCF_013265735.2). Classification (NCBI taxonomy): domain Eukaryota; kingdom Metazoa; phylum Chordata; class Actinopteri; order Salmoniformes; family Salmonidae; genus Oncorhynchus; species Oncorhynchus mykiss. Next base: position 21,790,492 of record NC_048568.1, read on the forward strand.
CGATCGCAAGGCGCGGACAGCCCAGTAGATCACTGGGGCCGAGCTCCCTGCCATCCAGGATAAAGGTTGGCCGATTCATCGGCCAATTAGGGCCAATTTCAAGTTTTCATAACAATCGGTAACCGGCATTTTTGGACGCCGATTACATTGCATTCCACGAGGAACTGTGTGGCAGGCTGACCACCTGTTACGCGAGTGCAGCAAGGAGCCAAGTTAAGTTGCTAGCTAGCATTAAACTTATCTTATAAAAAACAATCAATCTTCACATAATCACTAGTTAACTACACATGGTTTATGATATTACTAGGTTAACCAGCTTGTCCTGCGTTGCATATAATCAATGCGGTGCCTGTTAATTTATCATCGAATCACAGCCTACTTCACCAAACAGGTGATGATTTAACAAAAGCACAATCCTTGCACGAATGTACCTAACCATAAACATCAATGCCTTTCTTAAAATCAATACACAGAAGTATATATTTTTAAACCTGCATATTTAGTTAAAAGAAATTCATGTTAGCAGGCAATATTAACTTGGGAAATTGTGTCACTTCTCTTGCGTTCATTGCACGCAGAGTCAGGGTATAATGCAACAGTTTGGGCCACCTGGCTTGTTGCAAACAATTTGCCAGAATCTTACGTAATTATGACACAACATTGAAGGCTGTGCAATGTAACAGCAATATTTAGACTTAGGGTTTGCCACCAGTTCGATAAAATACAGAAGTATTTTACTGAAAGAATAAATGTTTTGTTTTTGAAATGACAGTTTCCGGATTTGACCATATTAATGACCAAAGGCACGTATTTCTGTGTTTATTATATTATAATTAAGTCTATGATTTCATATTTGATAGAGCAGTCTCACTGAGCGGTGGTAGGCAGCAGCAGGCTCGTAAGCATTCATGTAAACTTTACTGCGTTTGCCAGCAGCTCTTAGCAATGCTTGAGGCACAGCATTGTTTATGACTTAAAGCCTATCAACCCCTGAGATTAGGCTGTCAATACTAAAGTGCCTACTAGAACATCCAATAGTCAAAGGTATATGAAATACAAAAATGGTATATAGATAAATAGTTGACGCGTCATAATTCCTATAATTAACTACAACCTAAAACTTCTTAACTGCGAATATTGAAGAACTGGGAATACTGAACCACCAGCTTTCATATTTTCTGAGCAAGGAACTTAAACGTTAGCTTTTTTACAAGGCACATATTGCACTTTTACTTTCTTCTCCAACAATGTGTTTTTTCATTATTTAAACCAAATTGAGCATGTTTCATTATTTTTTGAGACTAAATAGATCTTATGTATTATATTAAGTTAAAATAAATGTATTCATTCAGTATTGTTGTAATTGTCATTATTACACACACACGTAAACATATACATACACATATATAAAAAAATATATTTTAAAAAGTAATAAAATCAGCCGATTATTCTGTATCGGCTTTTTTTGGTCCTCCAATAATCGTTATTGGTTGAAAAATCATAATCTGTCAACCTCTAATCCAGGACATCTATATCAGGCTCTTCAACGGCTTTCATCCCCAATCAACAAGACTGCTAAATAGCTACACAAACTATCGGAGTTAACTTTCTATCTTTATCGACGTTTTAATTTTGAACTGTGTCTATGCACAATCACCAGGGCCCTACAAACTCACTCACACATAATATGCACATTAGTCTACACACACGCACCCACTCACATAGAAGCTGCTGCTACTCTGTTTATATCCTATCACCAGTCACCTTATATCATATCCGACTCCATCACGCCAGTATCGCTGACATTGTAAATATGGTATTGAAACTGGGTATGTATACAATGTTAGTATGCTTACTTACTTTTTGGGTTCTTCATATTTCTCGTGTGTTTTTTCTAGTATTACATTGTTATTAATGATTGTATTGTTGAGTTTTGAGTTTGCAAGAAAGTAATGTCACTGTGCATGTGACATGTGAAAGTTTAACTATCAAGTTATTTACAAACTTCAATTGGGTAGCTAGCTGCTAGCTAACTTAGCTAGCTACTTTGAAAACACAGCTCAGCTAATGTATTTTAACTAACGTTACCTGCTAACAAACAACAAAACACTTCAGCTTATCTTGAAGGATCTTCTCTTGAAGTCCTTATTTCCTAAATTATCTTTACAGGTTTACATGCATTCCAAATAACATTGGCTAACTAGCTAACACTAACAACCCTTTTGTAAAATGGCTAGCTAGCAGCAGGTTCACATTAGCAATGGCATGCTAACTAACTAGCTTGAGATTGTAGACAAACTATAAATGCTTAACTGATAAAAAAAGTAGTAGCTACAAAATTCACACTCACTCGTCGTCTTTGAGGAAATTATCTTCTGTGATAGGTTTAATAGGGGCTATGTTTTCAGTCTTGGTGTTGTAATTTCGAAAGCAAACTGTCAGCTTCTCATCGAAGTCGTGGACAAGGTCCTCCATTGATGTGAAGCTGCATATATCCCCCGAGAAGCTGTCGAGGTCTGAGAAATCATCCACCAGTCCCGAATCAGCCATGTTCGAGTTCAGCTGGTCCAGTCGGTTCGGCGACCCGGAGGCCGCCTTGAATTCATTGAAATCCTGCCAGTCTTCGTCGAAGTGGGCTAACGGCGCCGCCATGACTGATGCAGGGACTCGGTTCGGCTGCACAAACCCTGGATGGTATTCTATCCTCCGCGATATGGCAATGATGAACCGGGAGACTAGAATGTGGAAGCTCTCTGACTCTGCCGCTGCTGACGTCACGCGTGTTGGGACTATCCTCTACGAAGGAAGATCAAAACAAACATGGTTTTGAACGTGTTTCAGAGTAATTTTTTTTTTGAACTAAGCAATTGTACTATTTCATCTTCGAGTATGTGTGAATGTGGTCAGTAGAGTACAGGATTCTCAGTTAAAATGCACATTTGGCATATTTTCCCTATCGTTGCAAACTGCAGGTAAAGGTCAAACAAGGGAATAATTGTTGGATATTGTATTGACTTGGGTATTTAGGCTTTGAACCATAGACTGGGTTCTTGTATGTAGGCTGTTATGTAAAAAAAATTTAAAAAAATACTGTGGAAAATGTTATTGCAAGCATATAATTTCCCACCTGGGGGCGGTGGTGAGCTAATGTAAAGTGGAATTGAGACATTTGGGTCTATAGATAGATGGAGGTTCTGGAATTAGTCTATGACCTGTATAATAACAGGCCGATAAAATGGCTTCAACACAAATGCATCTCAAATTAGAAATGTATTTCAAACAAGATGGTTTAGTCAAAATAGTCACATTTTATTGGCAACAGATCTTGTTTACCCCTACATTTGGCATTTGATCCCCTCTGATGCACATTTTGCCTCTTTCCTGCCATGTGGCTTCTCTGAATTACACCAAATGTCATCAAATTTTCAAGTGACTCAATCAACAATACAAAGTTAAACACAGGAAAATGGAGAGCTCTTTTCAGTCTGGGAACTCAAGCTTTCCTCTAAAGTCTGATGAGACGCGTTGTCCCTTCACACTGATCGAAGGTCAGTTTAGCTCTGCACCCCCTCATGATTATAAGGGACTGTGGATAGGATTGGCTAGGGTAAACTGATCCTGTATCTGTGCTTAGGGAGTGACTATGTTCCAGCCCCTTGATATTCCGGGCCACAGCTCTTTTTCAAAACCCTGAATGTTTATTGAAAATATGCATACATAACACTTCTCCTACACAACAATACAAAACAGTACAATCACTTTTGTAATAACACATTAAAAACGCAAACAGGTCCCCATCCCACAATAACTATTTTAATCTGCTACCAAAAACCCTTACTCCCCCAAAAAGCCCTACCACCTCCAGAGAGAGAAATAGTTATTAGCATCATCAAATCATTAAAATTCCTAGGAACTCAAGAGAACAGAGTAGACACCAAGTTGCATACAGACATAGAATGTCACCAGCAGGTGAATTATAACTTTGTGAAAGCTTTTGGGTTCTTCACTTTTGATTTGCCTCAATTTTTCAGACATGACATAAGGTGTGGATGGAGAGTTCAAGTCCATTCAGTGGTCCAGGAGATGGAAGGGTCAAGAATGGGAGAAACACCATTCCAGACTAACCTTAGACCATGAAATTACACAAACACCGCCACTTTTGGGTCTCAAGCGTTTTGGTAAGGGCAGAAATGGCAACCGCAACCAACAGTGGCACAAAAATAGATCCCCCTGGTCTTATTCCACAGACATGCAAGTATTGAATCACCGTACAGAGTCTCTTTTTAAAGGCGAGGGGTAGACAGTTTAAACACACTCCCAAAGCATAACCCACCACACTCATTTATATTGGCATGAGTGTTAGTGCACATATTCACTGATTACATGTAAGAAGTGGTGGATAAGGTAAACATTTTACCCAAAAGACAAAAGGCAAAATGAATTATAAGCGGGATTTACATTTTTAAAAAAAGAGGACACCAGTTGTCTGGTTATATTTTAATATGATAATACAGGGAGGGGTCAACCAAAAAAATGAAATAAGACCAAAAAATGAAAGTAACAAAATATTCAGTTCTTTTTAAACATGTAATATCAGTTCACAGAAAATAGTCATTACATACCCCAAATCTGGAGGAAGAAAGCTCTGTATGGTGCTTTCACCACTGATAAGGAGGTCTGGAGAGAAGGAAAGGATTGTTGTGTTGAAGTCGGTCTCGCTCCGTATGGGCTGCATGTAAGAGCGCAGCTATATGCCTGTGTGCGTTTGAATGTGGGAGGTTGTTTGGTTCTGTAACTTTAACTTCAATAATGCTGTACTACTGTGTAGGGTTCATGGACTTGTGGCAGGTGATCATATTGAAATTGAGTGTTTGTAGGTGTGACTTGGGGTAGACCTCAAAGCGCAGCGTTGTGTTTTGGGTATACATGTGAGTTTGTGGAGTGTTTGTGTTAGGGGGTAGAACGCTCAAAAAAATAAAAAAATAATCGTAATTCTACACACGGAACATTAAACCTCTGTCTCCAACACTACAATCGTTAATTCCTCCTCATATGAAATTAACCTTTTCTCACAACACAGTTTACAGCTCGTTGAAATGCATGTCATTCACTTTTTTTTCCTCCACAAAACAGATTTAATTCTGATACCTCAGTGCCTTTCCAATGGTAGCTGGTGGTAAGGAGAAATATAAAAAGCAAAGTCAAATGTAAAAAGAAAAGCCCCAGCTAAAAAAAAAAAGGATTTTCGAAAATGGCTCTAAAGTATTCTTTGTTCCACAGATAGATGTCGCTATGGGGCTTTGGAATAATTCTGAATGGGTTTAAAAGCCTCTTTAAAATTTCACGGGGGGGGGGGGGCATGATCTTCTGCTGGTGTGACTAAAAACACAGGTCTGCATGCACCTGCATTCACTCAAACAAACAAACCACACGTAAGCACACCCAGACACACATTGACACAGAAGGGCACACGCACATACAAAGAGGAAGGACAGATGCAGTCCTCAGTGTACCGCAAAAGTTGCATGTACAGACCTCTACAGCCAACAGTATGTCCTTCTTAGAGAGATACTCAACACAAGGGTTGCTTCACATGAGACCAGCTACCACTGACCCCTCACCTTTGACAGTTCACCTTTCCCCCCCTCCCCACAGGTAGATCTTGTGGAACTATGTGCTGTGCTGTTAACAGCCGAAGTGGGAGGGGGGAGATGGGGGAGTCAGAGGGTGAGACTTTGTAGCGAGTTTGTTCGTGTTAGACTTTAAACAAGGGATAAAAATAGCATTTCCTAATTGAGAGCGTATTGTTCACACTGAAGCACTCTACAGCCACTAGTCCTAGTTCAAACCTAGGATTCACCTGTTAAATGCTTACTATCGTTAAAAAAAGAAAATCAAAATAAGCATAGCGTTTTACTTTGCCGGTTGGTTGGTTTTGTGCATTTTTTCAGCCTTCATCCAACAACTCAAGTGCAAAGAAAAGAGCTAGTCAGAAGGAGAAGATAAAAAACAAATAGAAGGAAGAGTTGCAATATCCCCCCCCCCCCCCCCTTCCCACAGACACATGATAGAGCGACAGACGCGGTCCAATTAGTGCGGCTGGTCTGTAATGGCTGTCTGGAGAGATCAGGTGCGGGACACCGTGCCTGTGAGCCAGGCAGGAGGTGGGCTTCCAGGGGAAGATTCAGGGGAGAGCCCCTGGTTTGGCTGTGGCCTTGTTTGGGAGAGGGGTGGAGGAGGAAGCCACAGGGAGTACCAGTGGATTGGATTTTCCGGGTCACTGGTTCTGGATGAAGACCTGGTTTTCTAAGAGTGTGTTCATCCTCACCTCCACAGTTTTGCCAGGTCATGAGACGCTACTGATTTACTTTTATTTCTGTTTTGTTAGGTCTAGAATTGGTTTGGATGTTTATTTGTTGTCGGTCGGTAAAAGAGAAAAAAGTCTTCCATTCCAAAGTCACCATCAACTGTCCATGTTGCTGCAGTTCTCTGGGGAGAGATGAGGAACATTAATTACTTGTAACACCTTTCGCTGTTTTACAGCCACTGTGCTAACAAAATGCTAGTGGTAGTTACCGTTGAGCCCATCCACCTCCTGTGTGTCGAGGAAGGGTGCGGGGCCCCAGACACGCACAGTGCCGTCGTCCGAGGCGGAGGCCATGAGGCCTGGGATGATGGGGTTCCAGCTAACGCAGTTGACTGTGCGAGTGTGCCCTGTCAGCTCAGCGATGGGCAGCTCACTGCGGCGGTGCCAGATATACACCTTATGGTCTGAGGGGGTAAAGTGAGGAGGGGAGGAAGGGTAAGAGAGGGAGAGGAAAGGTGGAGGATGTAAGAGAGAGGAGAGGAAGAGGGGGAATAATGGTATTAATATAAAAAAAAGTGGCAAGGTCAATCTCCCTATTATATGCTGCAAGGCAAAGTCTCTGCAGGTGTTTGAGAGATAATTGGAATGAAACCATAGTGAGGGACACAGAGGTGAACATGTTTGTTCTAGGGCTCAATATCAGTCATTTCCCCAATCCTGAGCATAAGGAGTAGTTGATGCTTAAAATGGTTGCTGTTGGGTCTGTGGGTGTACCTTCGCTGCCACTGGCGATGAAGTCTTCATTGTGTCCTCCGAAGCAGGAGTGGATGGTGTAGAAGCCCTGGGTCACACCCTGGTACTTCCGAACCAACACCCGGTCCTGCAGGTCCCAAAGATGCACTCCCTGTAGGGTGGGGGGTAATGGGAGCAGTTAGACACTAAAGACAACCATTAGCATTGCCATAAACTCCTTAATCTCCCACCCAGACACTAGTCCAATGCCTCCACACACACACTTCAGTGTTCAAGTATGACACCATATCCCCACTCACCTGAGTTGCTACATTTAGCAAAGCTAATCTTCCGTTCTTGGAAACAGTGAAAGACATGATAGGATGGTCCTCCTGAACTCTGTAAGAGAAATTCACAACAAAGATGATCAATTACTAGTCTGTGTTCTGTTCAATATCTGCATAGACAATTCTATATGTAAGATTAGTAATTCAGAGCGCATTAAGTGCTCCAGTATTGCTTAATTTGTATTAATAAAACAAATGATAAAACAATAAACAGCAGGAAACACTGAGTAACTCATGTATCATTTGTTAATATATAAATCATGCATTTATTATTAATACGTCTGTCAACGTGCCCTTTACATATTTTCAGTTATCTACTCATTAATACAGCCCTCACATGTTTCTGTCCGTTAGGTCTTCAAAGTTGTAACCCCGGATCCGCTGGTGTGTGTCAGACGCTAGCACTGTCCTGCCGTCCCCCACACACCAGAGGCATTGCACACGCACGCCCTCCCATGAGTCCAACAGGTTACCGTCCAGGTCCTACCATAACACAATCAATACATAGGTCCAAATGGATATAGTCCAGATTCTGGGAATCAATCAAATCACACACAGGCCAGTCCATAACGGTATCACCCATGCCCCTAGAAAATCAGACACACATTTTGGCAATTGCACAAATAGAAACAGACACATTAGATCCCGACAATCTTTTTGGAGGTCAGCAGGTTCCTGTCTAGTCAGCTAATCAATAAAGGTGTCAAGCTGCAAATCTAAAAGTAGCCTGTCCACATTCAATGCTGTATTAGTCTCTCCCCACTGTCCTGTATCCTCCTCACAGATCACCCTGTACTCTCCCCACTACTCACACGCTGGCAGGACAAACTGGAAGAACCAACTGGTATATCTGGTGGATAGATCTCACACACTCTCACACTTACACACTGGTAGAATTGTCCCCTCTGTCCCCCGGTGACGAACCGTTTCCCATCAGGGTTCCAAGCCACACTGGTCAGACTGTCCTCGTGGGACTGGCTCATCTTGGTCCGCAACTCTCCCGTCTGCCCAGCAGGGGACAAAAACCACTCAGTGAGTACACAGACACTGAAGAGTTCCCAGCCTGGAGGTCCACTGCACGGCTGTTTTTATCAGTCCCAATAAAATCAGGAACTATCTGGCCAATAAGTTACATGAATTGACGGTTCTATTTATCTAATTAACTCTAATCAATCCTCGTCCTGGACGGTTGCAGTGTATGCCTGCACCAATTTCATACCAGCAATAACAGACAGCGTTGCCGGGCGGTGTGTGTGGGTTGCAATACCTGGCTGTTCCAGTGTGTGTGGGCACGCAGGGATTGTCCATATAGGGATGTCCCAGTGTGTATGTATGTGTGTATAAGTGTGGTGATTGCCATACCGGGACATTCCAGAGCCAGAGTTCAGAGCAGTCATCAGGCCCGCAGGCGATCAGGTAGGTGTCATCAGGGCTCCAGGCTAGGTAGGACACACCGTAGGCATGGCCCTCTAGGGTCCGCAGCAGCTTCAACTGGTGGCTCTCCTAGACACCACACAGACCAGGCTCTGGGTTAGCGTAAAGCACGAATGGGAAGACAGTGGATCAGGGGTCTGCAAGAGGCTTAGTTGCGGTCAATTTGCAGTGTGCAAATTATAATTATGTTCACTCCAACAAAAATCATCCTGTGGCTGAATCTAGTTGCCTACACCTGCAGTGGCCATCTTTGCCATTAATGCAGGAGATGACTCATCCTATATGGCATATAGTGGGAATGTACACAGCAGGTGGTGTGGGGGAAATGGGCTCAGCGTGGTACTCACAGGGTCCACCTGCCAGATGATGACGGTAGTGTCTTTGGAGCCGGTGGCCAGCTTGGTGCCGTCGTTGGAGAATTTACAGAACCACACCTCGTTACAATGCTCTGTGAGGATCTGCTGTGTGTAGCACGGAAACTGCTTCCTGTGGGTATGGTCAACCAGGAGAGAGAGGTCATCCAAGGTCCAAGGTTTAAATAAAAAGGCGAGAGAAAATGGGGAGGATGAGAAGAAAATACAAGAGGATAGTGGAGAAAGAAAGGTATAGAATGAAGAGGACAGTGGAGGATAGAGGCGCTACGGGTGAGAGGGAGTTGGTAAACGATTGAGGGTGATATTTTATGTCCACTAAACTCCTGTAGTGCGCAAAAGTGACAGAAAAAAAAACGTACCATTCCAAACACACAGGACACTGGCGTACAAAACGAGTTCAGAAAATTGCAGCTCGTAATTGCATTACATGCAATGGTTATACATAGGTTCTGAGCTCTTCCTGACCATGTGGGCCCTGAGTTCCCCCAAGTCAGGTCAAGGGGTCAGGAAAACTCTATAATACACAAAGACCCTATATTAAAACACATGCTTTTCTTTATATCTGCATAGATTATTGCCACCATCTTTACCGATGTGTACTGTAAAAACCGCAGAAAGAAAAGGGTTGTCAGGCTAAGTTTTTTTTGCACATTTCATCTGTGTTTGGCAGAAACTGTCACCCTGAGTGTGTTGCTGACCGGCTGCAGACGTGGTCCAGGAGCAAGGTGACAGAGTCCAAGCTGCTGTCCAGTTTGGTATTATGGTAGAGGCAGCGGTCCCTCTGCAGCTCCACAGCCTGTCTCAGCAGGGTCTGCAGCCGGCGTGGCGGCAGCATCACCGACGGGGGCAAGTATGCTGGAGAGGGTTGGAGAAAAGGACCAGAGGCAGGAGTTAAACTATAGTCCAGTCTGAAGTACATCCCTAGACCCCTGCGAAGCCATGTGAGAGTGTGTGTATAAGATAGCCACTCTGTGTGCAATGTGTTTAACATGATTTTTGAATGACTACCACAATCTCTGTAACCCACACATAGCAGACATTGAATATCACTTTGAGCATGGTAAAGTTATTAATTACACTTTGGATGGTGTATCAATACACCTAGTCACTACAAAGACACAGGCATACTTCGGAAACCGCTCAGGGATTTTGCCATGAAGTCAATGGTGACTTTGAAACAGTTAAGAGTTTAATGTATATGCTTGAAGAAAACTGATGGATCAACAACATTCTAGTTACGCCACAATACTAACCTAATTGACAGAGTGAAAAAAACTAAGCCTATACTGAATACAAATATTGCAAAACATACATTGTTTGCAACAAGGCACTAAAGTAAAGCTGCAACAAATGCGGCACAGCAATTCACTTTTTGTCCTGAATACAAAGTGTTATGTTTGGGGCAAATCCAATAAAACACGTTAATTGTTAAGGACTGGAGAGTTTCAGGGTAAAATAATAAAACAGCATGGAGCTAAGTACAGGCAAATCCTAGAGGAAAACCTGCTTCAGTCTGCTTTCCACCAGACACTGGGAGATGAATTCACCTTACAGCAGATCAAAAACCTAAAACACAAGGCCAAAACTACACTGGAGTTGCTTACCAAGAAGCCAGTGAATGTTCCAAAGTGGGCAAGTTACAAATTTGACTTCAATCTACTTGAATTTCTATGGCAACACTTGAAAATGGTTGACTAGCAATGTTCAACAACCAATTTGACAGATCATTAAAAATGGGCAACTTTTACACAATCCAGGATGGGAAAACTCTTAGAGAGACTTACCCAGAAAGAATTGGTGCCAAGGTGATTCTAACATATATTGACTCGGGGGGTTGAAAACCAAGATGTGTTCTCTTTTTCAATATTTTACATTTTTATTAACAAATGTTAGAATTTCTTCCGCTTTCACTGATTATTTTGTGTAGATAGTTGACAAAAAAAAAGAAGATACATTTGAATCCCACCTTGTAAATCAAAGTGTGAATATTTTCTCAAGGCACTGTTCAAACTGTGCTCTTGTCAGAAGAGCCTGGTTTGATGAAAATGTGTTTTCTTGTATGCCGAATAAGTCAGATATTGTTGTTGTGGGAGGAGACCAGAAGGAAGTGCTGATTTTGGAAGTGGGCTGCTCATTCCATTGTTACATGGAGCAGGCCTTTTGTTAAAAGTTCCTTCAATACCAGCCACTAATGTCACGCTTGGAAAGCCTGCGATACAAATGGAAGTTGGTGGCGATTATATTTGGCAGTTTGGGCCACGTACAATACATGGCAAAAGTTTGGACACCTACTCATTCAAGGGTTTTTCTATATTTTTACTATTTTCTACATTGTAGAACAATAGTGAAGACATCAAAACTACGAAATAACACATATAGAATCATGTAGTAAGCAAAAAGTGTTAAACAAATCAAAATATATTTTAAGTAGCCTCCCTTTGCCTTGATGACAGCTTTGCACACTTGGCATTCTCTCAACCAGCTTCATGAGGTAGTCATCTGGAATGCATTTCCATTAACAGTTGTGCCTTGTTATATAGACTTGTTTATACTGTATTATTGACTGTATGTTTGTTTTACTCCAGGTGTAACTCTGTGTCGTTGTATGTGTCGAACTGCTTTGCTTTAACTTGCCTACCTGGTTAAATAAAGGTGAAATAAATAAAAGTTCATTTGTGGAATTTCTTTCCTTCTTAACGCATTTGAGCCAATCGGTTGTGTTGTGACATGGTAGGGGTGGTACACAGAAGGTAGCCCTATTTGGTAAAAGACCAAGTCCATATTATGGCAAGAGCAGCTCAAATAAACAAAGAGAAATGACAATGCTGCATTACTTTAGGACATGAAGGTCAGTCAATGTGGAAAATTTCAAGAACTTTGAAAGTTTCTTCAAGTGTAGTCGCAAAAAACATCAAGCTGAAACTGGCTGTCATGAGAACCGCCACAGGAAAGGAAGATGCAGAGTTACCTCTGCTGTAGAGGATAAGTTCATTAGAGTTAACAGCCTCAGAAATTGCAGCCCAAATAAATGCTTCCGAGTTCAAGTCACAGACGCATCTCAGCATCAACTGTTCAGAGGAGACTGCATGAATCAGGCCCTCAGCGTCGAATTGATGCAAAGAAACCACTACTAAAAGGACACCAAATAATAATAATAATAATAATAATAATAATATTATACTTGTTTGGGCCAAGAAACACGAGCCGTGGACATTAGACCAGTGGAAATCTGTCCTTTGGTCTGAGTCCAACTGCCATGTCTTTTTGAGACGCAGAGTAGGTGAACGGATGATCTCCGCATGTGTGGTTCCCACCGTGAAGCATGGAGGTGGTGTGATGGTGCCTTGCTGGTGACACTGTCTGATTTATTTAGAATTCAAGGCACACCACAGCATTCTGCAGCGATAGTCCAACTAAGCTCAAACCAGATGGGATGGTGTATCATTTGCTTTTCATCAGGACAATGACCCAACATGTTAGGGCTATTTGACCAAGAAGGAGAGTGATGATTGCTGCATCAGATGACCTGGCCTCCACAATCCCCTGACCTCAACCCAATTGAGATGGTTTGGGATGAGATGGGAGTAAAGGAAAAGCAGCCAACAAGTGCTCAGAATATTTGGGAACTCCTTCAAGACTGTTAGAAAAGCATTCCAGGTAAAGCTGGTTGAGAGACTGCCAAGAGTGTGCAAAGCTGTCATCAAAAGAAAAGGGTGTCTACTTTGAAGAATCTAAAATATATGTTTAGATTTGTTTAACACTTTTTTGGTTACTACATGATTCCATGTGTGTAATTTCATAGTTTTGATGTCTTCCTGAATCCCCGAGCTGACAAGGTAAAAAAAAAAAAAAAAACTGTTGTTCTCCCCCTGAGCAAGGCAGTTAACCCACTGTTCCCAGGGCGCCGAAGACACGGATATCGATTAAGGCAGAGGGGTTGGGTTAAATGCGGAAGACACATTTCAGTTGAAGGCATTCAGTTGTACAACAGACAAGGTATCCCCTTTCCCTATTGCTCTACAATGTAGAAAATAGTAAAAATAAAGAAAAACCCTTGAATGAATAGGTGTCCAAACTTTTGACTGGTTCTGTACCTAGGCTTATGGTACATGGCCTTCAGATTACCGGCCTACCTAAGAGTAGAGCAAAACAACTGGCTAGGTAGTCTGCTCTGTTCCAGCTGTTATGGGCAGCCTAACTGTGTGGGGGAAAAGGTGCTTTTTGTTTTTGCATCAACGACCTTTGGAATATTTTATTACGTAATGTGATTTGTGGATTCAAATATATTTACTATGTAATGTGATTTGTGGATTCAAATAAAGTATTTAAAATGTCAGTGTTCTCACTCTGTAGCTTGTCCAGTAGTCGGCAGCGGGAATTTGTGCCTTTGCCCTCCCACTCAGTCTTGGCGCGCAGGTCCTCTGCATGGCTACACATCAGATACCTACACGACACAATGTGAATCAGACTACAACACACACCTCTGGATACATCACTGTTATGCATAACCTGTAATAACAGTATCACTAACCTGTATTTACTGTAGTCACACTGTATAACCTGGTTATTACTCCAAAGACACAGATTGAACTAGGACAATGTGACGAATGATCAACCACTGATGCAAAGTTGGTTGTTAGTTTGTCCTTATAATCCATGTCTTCAATAACTGCCTAATGGACAGACTGATATACCTACTGAGTATCTGTATGCAGCAGTTGGCATTATTGTCTTATTTTCATGCTGATTATTTGGATGCTGTCCACGTTGTACTTGACAGCGTAGAAGTTGATGATTAACATAAGTCAAGTAGTCAACAAAAGTCAATCAAGTGATAGATGAAATGAGTATGTGAATCTTGTTTGCGATAGTTGATTGATGTGATCAGAAGGGACTACAACGGCATACTGACTGCGCACGTGTGTGTGTGTGTGTGTGGGGGGGGGGCACTGTTATGTGATGACGTACCCGCTGAGAACATGGATGCGGTCTGTGTTATACTTGAGCGGTGTGAGCTCTCCCCTGAGCACCTGCAACGCCTCGAGAACCTTCCCATCCTCCAGGTACTCCAGATACTTCTGCTGCAGGAGCAGGAACTTCATACGCTATAGAGAGAGGGAGGTAAGGAAAGGGGTAGAGATAGATGGAGAAGAGAAAGGTGGAGATGGAGAGGGTTGAGGAAGTATGAGAAAATGAGTGGGAGGAAGGGTGTTGATAGATTCAAAACAACCCCCCGACGACTAATCCTGTGCTCCAAAGGAGGCAGGCACTCATACCAACATCGTTTGTGTGACAGGCAGCATTGCCATGGTGAGAGTAAACAGGCGCCTATGGTTGGACTTGGGGGCACATGGTGGGCGTTGGCTTAACCCCAGAGACCTCACTGTGCCAGTTGTAACTGGCCACTTCCTTGTTCAAGTTAATACTTGTAACAACAAACAAGAGTGTTAACCAGTCTGGGTATTTTGGTCAGTTGTGATACTTCTGGTATTACTAAAAGGGAGTCTGTCTTATCATGGGCCAGCGGTGTCTATCACAGCCCAAGAAACGAGGTAACTATATATATATTCAATTATATCTATGACTCTGGTATATAAATGACCATCGTCAAGTGCCAACCATAATCATAAGCGCAGCCATTCCAGGTGGACATACACTACATGACCAAAAGTATGTGGACACATGCTCGTCAAACATCTCATTCCAAAATCATGGACATTAGCATGGAGTTGGTGTTGGGTGATTAGGCCTGGCTCACAGTCGGCGTTCTAATTCATCCCAAAGGTGTTCGACGGGGTTGAGGGCAGGGCTCTGTGCAGGCCAGTCTAGTTATTCCACACCAATCACTGCAAACCATTTCTGTATGGACCTCGCTCAGTGCACAGGGTTATTGTCATGCAGAAACAGGAAAGGCATAATCATTTAGAATGTCATTGTATGCTGTAACATTAAGTTTTCCCTTCACTGAAACTAAGGGGTCTAGCCGAACCATGAAAAACAGCCCCAGGGTTATTATTCCTCATTCACCAAACTTTACAGTTGGCATTAGAGCTGGTAGCGTTCATCACTCCAGAGAACGCGTTTCCACTGCTCCAGGGTCCAATGGCGGCAAGCTTTACACCAGTCCAGCCAACGCTTGGCATTGTGCATGGTGATCTTAGACTTGTGCGAGGCTGCTCAGCCATGGTAACCCATATCCTGAAGCTCCCGACAAACAGTTGAGGTTGCTTCCAGAGGCAGTCTGGAACTCTGTAGTGTGTGTTGCAACCGAGGAGAGACGATTTTTACTTGCTACGCGCTTCAGCCGTCAAGTTCTTTGAGTGTGGCCTACCCCTTCGTGGATGAGCTGTTGTTGCTCCTACACATTGTCACTGCAAAATAACAGCACTTACAGTTGACCGGGGCAGCTTTAGCAGGGCAGAAATTTGACAAACTGACTTTATGGAAAGGTGGCATCCTATGACAGTGCCACACTACAATTCACTGAGCTCTTCAGTAAGGCCGTTCTACTGACGTTTGTCCATGGCTGTGTCATGACTGTCCTGATCAGGTCAGGTTACAGGAGACCACAACCCTACAGATTATCTCTCAACCCCAACAGAGGAGGAGAGATCTAGGGGTCTGAAGATGTGGGGGTTTTATGACCCCTCACACTCCTGGTAAATCTCAGGCCACAGACAAATTCCTTTGTCCTGTTACTATGGAGAACCAGCCTCAGAACATTAAACATGAAATAAAGGGACTTTGGAACAATGGTTTCCGTCAGCCACAATGGTGGTCATGACAATAGATGGAATATGAAAATGTCATTTTTGTTTTGTTATTAAAAGGTTAATAGATGACATTATTACGAAAACATTGTAATGTGAAGTGTTTTTCTAGTATATGTTTGATGTTTATACATTGTAAGTTGTATGGAAAATATCCAAATCGAAGAGAATGTTTTGGGGAAGATGAAATGTTTAGTTAGTTGTCTAAAATTGGATTTGAATCAAATCTAGACCATGCCTCATTAACTTGGTACGCCCGGAGAATTGCCCTAAAGGCGGTTACGTCCACTTCGGACACAAGGGTATAAAACCTGTGAGTAAAGACTTCACAGGAGACTACGTGACCCAAGCTGCAGCAAAGGTCTAAAAAGTCAACGAACCCAGAACGCAACGCAAGTTTGAAGACAAATAAATCATTTTCTACCCAAGCTACGGATGAGTAGCTGTGTCTAAGTGGGTGAATTCAAGTCGAACCACCTAGCCTCCATCTCCCATCGAATCATGTATCTAAAGGGTTTCATTCCTATGCTGTGAGCTCTGAGCTGCAGAGCTGTCTATCCTCAGAAGACCTCTTCCAGAGATTACCATTTTGGGTAACACGCGCCATAGTGTGTTGGCCCGTTATACTAAGTTCTAATCAATAGCCTATTAAGTGTTTTGTCTATGTGTATATTTTATCATCATTTCAGCTTTTTAGTAAATAAATATTAAACTAAGATTTGTGTGATACGAACTCATTGGTGAGACCCGGGTCCGTGCAGATTCACGGGCTATACGACGTTCAGAACGAGATTGGTAGAGGTAACTGGTTAATTAGCGGCTGTTGTAAAATCGATATTCTGATATTCTTTGAGTTAATTTGGGAAATAGAAATACAATAAAAAAAACTCGTTTTCCCATGGTGCCCCAGGTTAATGAGTTAATAATTGCTTGATTCAGTTAATCACGCAATTAGAAACTTTAATCATTCGATGAACAACAGTCGTCACATTAACTAATGAACTAATGACTAATAGCCAAATCCACTCATTTGAAGGGGTGTCCACATACTTTTGTGTGTGTATATATTGCATGCAGTCTTGGTATAATGCAGGGCAAAAACTAGCTATTTGTTTTTAAACATTCAGAAAATAGGATAGCCTACATCTTACAGTTAAAATTGATTGTATTCACAATAACAAGCCTAGCTAGTAAGTGCGACATGAAACTCCACAGGTGCAAGACTAAGCTAAGCCATAGGAGGCCATTTTGATATCTAGCCTATCCTGTGTCCTAATGAGCTAGCTAGGTCTGATAAGTATAATTTAGTCTAGCTGCAGTCCTCAGTGTTCTTTAGTTGACATATGAACGTGCTGTACCCATGGAAGAGGTAACTCCGATAATTTACAAATCACAGAAGCGCTGAATGATATACAGTACCAGTCAAAAGTTGACACACCAACTCATTCAAGGGTTGTTCTTTATTTTTACTATTTGCTACACTTCAGAATAATAGCGAAGACATCAAAACTATGAAAAAAACTTATGGAATCATGCAGAAACCAAGTGTTAAACAAATAAAACTTTTTTTTTTTATTCTTCAAAGTAGCCAGCCTTTGAACGCTTGGCATTATCTTAACCAGCTTCACCAACAGTCTTGAAGGAGTTAATTTCAAAGTTGGACTCAGACAAAAGGACAGATTTCCAACGGTCTAATGTCCATTGCTTGGATTTCTTGGCCCAAGCAAGTCTCTCCTCCTTATTGGTGTCCTTTAGTAGTGGTTTCATTGCAGCAATTCGACCATGAAGGCCTGATTCATGCAGTCTCCTCTGAACAGTTGATATTGAGATGTGTCTGTTACTTGAACTCTGTGAAGCATTTATTTGGGCTGTAATCTGAGGTACAGTTAACTCTAATGAACTTATCCTCTGCAGCAGAGGTAGCTGGGGCTTCCTTTCCTGTGGCGGTCCTCATGAGAGTCAGTTTAAATCACAGTGCTTGATGGTTTTTGCGATTGCACTTGAAGAAACTTTCAACGGTCTTGAAATGTTCCGCATTGACTGACCTTCTTCATGTCCTAAAGTAATGATGGCCTGTTGTTTCTCTTTGCTAATTTGAGCTGTTCTTGCCATAATAGGGCTTGGTCTTGTACCAAATAGGGCTTGGTCTTGTACCAAATAGGGCTTGGTCTTGTACCAAATAGGGCTTGGTCTTGTACCAAATAGGGCTTGGTCTTGTACCAAATAGGGCTATCTTCTGTATACCACCCCTACACTGTCACAACACAACTGATTGGCTCATACGCATTAAGGAAAGAAATTCCACAAATTCACTTTAACAAGGCACACCTGTTAACTGAAATGAATTCTAGGAGACTACCTCATGAAGCTGGTTAACAGAATGCCAAGAGTGCAAAGTTGTCACCAAGGTGGCTCCTTTGAAAAATCTCAAATATAAAATACATTTTGATTTGTTTAACACTTTTTGGATTACTACATGATTCCATGTGTTACACTTCATAGTTGATGTCTTCACTAATATTCTACAACGTAGAAGATAGTATAAATAAAGAAAAACGCTTGAATGAGTAGGTGTCCAAACTTTTGACTGGTCCTGTATATGAACTCTATTTCAGGGCTCCATCAGAATATGCATGGATATTTGTTGTTCTAGTCAAATAATACTAGTGGTGGCAAAATGTAATTGAGAAACATTCCCTACACTTACCATCTGACAACCAAATTACTAAATGCAGGATATTATACCCCCATGTATGAGGATATCTGTTATAAACATTCCAGTCAGTCCCTCCAAGGCATTCCGGGAAACACTTGAAATTCCACAGCCAGAAAGGATATTCCTCACAAAGGGGGGACTATATATTTAAATTATTTAGCAGACGTTCCTACCTAGAGCAACATACAGGAGCAATTAGTGTTAAGTGCTTGCTCAAGGCCATACAGGCACCTAGTCGGCTTGAGGATTCTAACCAGTGACCTTTTGCAGTTACTAGCCTAACGCTCTTAACCGCTAGGCTACCTGCCACCGTCTTTCTAATCTAGAACAGTCAGGTTTGGGACAGAACCGTTCTAGAACCTGTGTATACCCTTTCACTGCATGGCTGAATGTCTATGAGGTCAGGTTTGGGCTTACCACAATAGCGTTCGGAGAATGCATCAGTGCTCTCAGCTCGTTGAGATCATTCTCAGCCTGGACCAAAACAAAGAGGGGCAGGGGGAGACAAATAGTTGGCTCAGCACATCCTCTCCACAAAAACAGCAAATCAAAACAGTTTACCACTACAAGGCACCACCAGTAACAACACTTTCTCAGTGTAGGAAGTCAAAAACTGTCATTTTCACGGAGTGTGGAGCCATTTTATACCTGTATATTTATGGGATAAAAAATTAAATATGTACATTTTTACAAACAGAAGGCTCTTGGAATGAGAGCATTGTGTCAATGTAGAAGAGAAAGTTCAGCCAAAGGAGCTAGTTTTATAATCAAATAACACATTCCTAAAGACCCCTTACTAGGAACGTACATATATGTTTGTTTCACAGAGTTCCAATCTTTTATTGATTGGCACCTATGTTTATTAATAACACTGTTCATCTACTCCATATGTAGACTAACATTGGTGTTGTACATGTGATAGATACTTACACTTAGTAACAGAACCATGTTATCGGTACTGTCTCTAAACTTAAGCGTAGCATTATAGGTGCAGGTGTAACTATGGTAACCAGGGACCCACCTTGTCCCACTCCCCCTCCATGACGTGGTTGCGGAACTTCGTGGCTGAGGTATGTTCCAGTCTGCAGCCCGACTCCTGCATCAGCAGGTCCACTGTTTGACTGCGGAGAAGAGAGGGGGGAAACATTACCTCAATGTTTCCTGCAAAGTTAACATTAGAACAACAAGACAGACAAGAACAGACAGAATGTAAAGGAACTGAAATGTCAGCCCAAAATACGATTGATCACAGAGGTGGATTAAACACTGATTGCCTAAATGTTTGTTTATAGCAAACGTTTGCTTAATGTTGGCCAACAAGACAGACAATGGACCTGATATGTTATACCAGACAGACAAAGGAAAGAATGAGGGAGAAAAACAAACATAACATCTAAACCATATCCACCAATAAGAGAAGTGGCATTTGTTATCATTCTAGACCAGACAACTGTGAGTGCTATAAGTGTGCTGAAAAGGTGTCTGTGCTAAAATGGAGTGGAGGGAGGGGGTGTACTGACGCCAAGGCATGATGACATCATCCTCAGGTATCAAAGAAGAGTGGCGCAGCAGAGTGTTTTCAGCTTCACCCTGCTGAGTCCGAAATGGTTCTCACTTGCCGTTCCACATTTGAAACGTTGGGTCGTCAGTTCCATAGAAGACAATGCATATTTCCCATATAAAGACACCGTGTAATGTCAGTCCCACTACCACACAGCCAGTGGCGACCAGTAGCAGCCTAGGTCTATCGAACACTGCATTAAGAGTTAATTATGGTGACAGGGTCCGATTTAGCCATGGAGGGCTCAAAATATCGTTTTCCTGCCGAGTCCTGATGGGTTCAGCTTGCGCCATCTATTATTAGTTTCAACCAACGTTTCTAATCTAAAACTGCTGGTTAGACGCGAATTCAAGCGCCGCCATGAAACCATACCCCAGTGGGGAAGCCGTTCTGACTACTTCACCAGCCACCAATAATGATAAAACGAGGTAAATATCACTGACGTAAAGTGCGATGTCCTTATTTGCACTATTGACATTGTTGACATGAGTGATACAGACTTATTTGCAGACAAATAAATATGACAACGTCTGATCACATAAGTAGTTCGAAAGAAACGCAACAGTGCAGTGGTATGATAAGGGGGCTGTAGATAGATAATGGTTGTTGTCGTTGAAGACGACCGCCACGCATAAGAACCACTGAGTGGATACAAAATGACCCGTCCGGTTTTCTACTTTACAACAATTTATCAAGCAAAACTTATACCGACGTTCCCTTTGTAAACACCAAATGTCAATGTAATAATAACACCAAAGCATCGAAAGGGACTAATAAGGGATAACATACAACGAAAAACGAATCGCCGCTCTATTGTTGTTCTCCCTACGCACTTTTGCGCAATCCTCTAAATGCAGATATTTCGTTGCAGAAAACTACTTTACGTGGTGCCACAGTATAAATAAAACAGGCCAAATTGAATCGGCCCTCGTGACAGGCTATGGTTAAATACCTCCTATGGTTATTCGTTTGTAGCCACACAAGTCATTATGGATGTTTCGCTGGATTACAAGGTGATGTAATGCGATTTCAATCCGTGTAAAAAAAAATATATCGCTAGATAACGTCAATACAACCCACAACACGCATAGTTCAACTAACTAGCTAGCCTAGCTACTCACTGAAGAAAGTTGGTTCGAGGTAAATGTAGCCAAACAAATTGTGTTTTTATTCTGTATAAACGTGATAATAACCCCCATAACGAAGGCTAGGTAACATTTAGTTGCGCTATCTAGCTACCACTCTGTATTGTGCAAGATGGACCCCTTCTCCTTCAACTAACGTTAGCCTGCAAGCTAACTACCCCCTCCCCCATGTTTGTCCGTCAACCGCAGAATTCAGTTAAACTGCCCCCATGCAGTTTCGCTCAAAACACGTACAAATATTTAATGTGCTTGTATACTTCAGGAACTTTTCGTTCGAATGACACATCGTGTAAACTTACTTTAGCCCTAACCCGTCGAGATGTTGTCCTATTAATCGAATGACATCTTCCTCAGACTGCGAAAGTCGTTTCTTCTTTTTCATGGAGCCAACCTCCGACCCCGAGGATGTGGAGGCGACACAGGTCCCAGACCCCAGTCCGGCTCCAACACTATTCCCATTGTTTGTGCTGGTTAGAACCCCATTGGAGTGCGTCCCCACAGCCGAGGATGACTCCCCGTTTTGTGCGCTGTTCAGGCAGGAAAGCTCCGAATCCTGTCCTTGTCCTTCCCCGTTTGATTGCATGTTATTGCCGCTAAGATTGTTGACAGGGGTTATGTTAAAGTGAATAGCAGAGGGGGCTTGGTGATGCGGAGAAGTAGTAGTAAATCCCAAAACAACTCCAGAAAGGCCTGTCGCAACTGTTGAAGCCCCGGGCTCTCCTGCTCCCTCCGCCGCCGAGGCTCGGTGTTTCTTCCGCGGGGGCGGCGACGCTCCGTCGGTGTCCGAGCCGGAGGAGAAGGAAGCGGAGGCCAGAGTTTCCTCACCGAGAGCGGCCGTGATTAGAAGCCGGCGAAGCCCCGGGTGGGAAAGGAGGTCTTAGCTCCCAGGATTCAGCCCTAGTAACCGGCTGAGAACGCACTGACTCTGTGGTAACTAGTCCCCTCAGTCGCTCCGTTTTTGTTGTTGTTTCTCTCAAAACAGCTGCAACCCCCTAATGGAGTCCAGACACACATCATTGGTCCAGACACGCTAACATTACCGGAAATGCATATATTACCCTGCTTCCGGGTATAATTATATAACCAATAGGTGGCGCATGCGAACCAATTTCGCATATTGATTGTTTTTATGATAACAATAAATACATTATGAGAAAATGGCATACAGACATTTCTTCAGATACATATAATTAATTCGTGATGTTCTACTCATTGTTTGTGTTTTTATTAGAGGGGTCAGTATGGTTTATATTCTGAGGAAACAGCCAGGATGATCGATCGGTGTACGGCTCGTTCAAACAAAATCTGAATTTAAACAACGAAGACAGATAATCAAATTAATTCATGTTTCTGGCGTAGGCTATTGGTTTAACGACACGCCATCCCACCAATAAATTATTGGTAACATCCTACAGCCTCACGGTGTGTTGCAGTGCTTCCAAAACCAAAACAATTGCAAATATGTGATATTCTGAAAACCAACAATTACTATAGTTTTCTGAAAGCATTGCGAAGTAATACGACATACATCCGTTTTTAGTCTTCTCAGTGGATCTGTGGATCTGTTACATGTCTTCCTCTTAAAGTTGAATCTGAACTGAATGTTTGAGAGCTTTACAATGGGGTGAAAAACAGTCACATAGTCATAGTCACATCCTCATACTGTCTCATAGTCCCTTCCTGTGAGGCATAATGCTTCAAGGAGGAAATATGCAGTCTGCCAGATTTTCAGTTCGTTTAGTATGGGATGCAAACTGCATACATGGTGCAACAATGACCCCCAGAGGCCAGAAATAATACTGCAATTCACTGTCATTTCACTGTGCTGAGGATTGCAGAAATACTGTACGGTAGTAGGTTGAAATACACAGACAATGGCAACCCATCATTCAGGGCTGTTTTGAGCACCATTTTTTTTTGCAATTTATATATATATATATATATATATACACACTACCGTTCAAAAGTTTGGCGTCACTCAGAAATGTCCTTGTTTTTGAAAGAAAAGCACATTTTTTTGTCCATTAAAATAACATAAAATTGATCAGAAATACAGTGTAGACATTGTTAATGTTGTAAATTACTATTGTAGATGGAAACGTCTGATTTTAATGGAATATCTACATAGGCGTACAGAGGCCCATTATCAGCAACCATCACGCCTGTGTTCCAATGGCACATTGTGTTAGATAATCCAAGTATATCATTTTAAAAGGCTAATTGATAATTAAAAAACCCTTTTGCAATTATGTTAGCACAGCTGAAAACTGTTGTCCTGATTAAAGAAGCAATACAACTGGCCTTCTTTAGACTAGTTTGTGGGTTCCATTACAGGCCATTTTTAGCAGTAGTGTATATTTCAATATGTATTTTTGGGGGGCTTGCCTAGTTGGCATTAATACGTGTCACATATCAGTTTGCAAACAATGTAAAAAAAATAAAATGTATAATACAGTTAATAAAGCTGCATACACACATGGTCTGTTTTTTGTTTTCTTGAGGCATCTCCAAAATGCAGGTGTTTCAGCCTAGCTCAGTGCTTTCTGTGGTGGTGGGGCGAGCCAGCAGAAAATAGGAGCATTGCGCCATGATTGGCTCAGTGTTCTGTCACTCATGGGGACAGTACGTCATCACCAAGTTTAAGTGCTTAGTAAGGGTAGACATCCAACATTTCAGCCCTTTAATTCCTGCCATGGAGTTATAATACAATAATAACAAAAAGTCTATATACAGTGAGTGCAAATGAGGTAAGTTAAGGAAATAAATAGGCCATGGTGGCGAAGTAATTACAATATAGCAATTAAACACTGGAATGGTAGATCGGCAGAAGATGAATGTGCAGGTAGAGATACTGGGGTGCAAAGGAGCAAAATAAATAAACAAATACCAGTATGGGGATGAGGTACGTAGATAGATGGGCTGTTTACAGATAGGCTATGTACAGGTGCAGTGATCTGTAAACTGCTCTGACAGCTGGTGCTTAAAGCTAGTGAGGGAGATGTGAGTCTCCAGCTTCAGAGATTTTTGCAATTCGTTCCAGTCATGGGCAGCAGAGAACTGGAAGGAAAGACAACCAAGGGAGAAATTGGCTTTGGGGGTGACCAGTGAGATATACCTGCTAGAGCGCGTGCTACGAGTAGGTGCTGCTATGGTGACCAGTGAGCTGAGATAATACAGGGCTTTACCTAGCAGAGACTTGTAGATAACCTGTAGCCAGTGGGTTTGGCGACGAGTATGAAGCGAGGGCCAACCAACGAGAGCGTACAGGTTGCAATGGTGGGTAGTGTATGGGGCTTTGGTGACAAAGCGGATGGCACTGTGATAGACTGCATCCAGTTTGTTGAGTAGAGTGTTGGAGGCTATTTTATAGATGACATCACCGAAGTCGAGGATCGGTAGGATGGTCAGTTTTACGAGGGTATGTTTGGCAGCATGAGTGAAGGATGCTTTGTTGCGATATAGGAAGCTGATTCTAGATTACATTTTGGATTGGAGATGCTTATTGTGAGTCTGGAAGGAGAGTTTACAGTCTAACCAGACACCCAGGTATTTGTAGTTGTCCACGTATTCTAAGTCAGAGCCGTCCAAGTATACAGAATGGTGTCGTCTGCATAGAGGTGGATCAGTGAATCACCAGCAGCAAGAGCAACATCATTGATGTATACAGAAAAGAGAGTCGGCCCGAGAATTGAACCCTGTGGCACACCCATAGAGACTGTCAGAGGTCCAGACAACAGGCCCTCCGATTTGACACACTGAACTCTATCAGAGAAGTAGTTGGTAAACCAGGCGAGGCAATCATTTGATAAACCAAGGCTGTCGAGTCTGCCAATAAGAATGTTGTGATTGACAGAGTCGAAAGCCTTGGCCAGGTCGATGAATACGGCTGCACAGTAATGTCTCTTATCGATGGCGGTTATGATGTCGTTTAGAACCTTGAGCGTGGCTGAGGTGCACCCATGACCAGCTCTGAAACCAGATTGCATAGAGGAGAAAGTATGGTGGGATTCGAAATGGTCAGTAATCTGTTCGTTAACTTGGCTTTCGATGACCTTAGAAAGACAGTGTAGGATAGATATAGGTCTGTAGCAGTTTGGGTCTAGAGTGTCACCCCCTTTGAGGAGGGGGATGACCGCGGCAGCTTTCCAATATTTGGGAATTTCAGACGATACGAAAGAGAGGTTGAACAGGCTAGTAATAGGGGTTGCAACAATTTTGCAGATAATTTTAGAAAGAGAGGGTCCAGATTCTCTAGCCCGGCTGATTTGTAGGGGTCCAGATTTTGCAGCTCTTTCAGAACATCAGCTATCTGGATTTGGGTAAATGAGAAATGGTGGGGGCTTTGGCGGGTTGCTGTGGAGGATGCCGGGCAGTTGACCGGGGTAGGGGTAGCCATGTGGAAAGCATGGCCAGCCGTAGAGAAATGCTCATTAAAATTCTCAATTATAGTGGACTTATCGGTGGAGTGGCTGTGTGTTTTTTTTCAGAGTTCTCACCATAAATCCAGTAAATGCCACTTTGATGACAAAATTTGCCCACGAAGAACCGCTGTGCCACCTTCACAAGGTGAGTCCAAAAATGTCTTGTATGCTGCTGCATAAGGATGTAATATGCAAGGGAGATATGTATACCGTAGCTAAGAAAGTAATACTAAGTGTATGTTGTGTAGTAAGCTGTTAGTAGCCCATGTGACTCACCCTAATCATTTGGTCTATTTTCACCAACGCGGTATTGTAAACACATTGTTCGTGGCCCGGTGTGTGCTTGTTTGCAGACCTTTTTTGTACAGATTTGAAAGTGCTACTGATAGACGTGGTGGCGTGGGCTTGCACGTGAAAATTCAGCACACACAACATTCTATAATAAAATTTTTGACGTGTCAAATGGAAAGCTTATTTAACGCGTCAAATAGTGTTATATGACGTGTATCTTTTTTGAAACGCAACGACCCAAACAGTGTTCAATGTGCCTCACCCTAATCATTTGTGCTATTTTCACCTCTTCAGTTCTCCTACTGTTCTAATTTGGTGGTGCACATATAACCTATAACCTGGTTTAGAACAATGTAATCATCTAATATTGTAAGAGCTTTCATTGTCTGTTTATATGCCCATTTTATTTATCAGGGAGTACACTGTAAGAACGGCCCATGTTCTGAATTCTGTCGCTGTACATTTCGAAAGTGCTGAAAAAATAGTTGACTATTTCTGCCGTCGCTCGCTCATTAATGTCTTAATCGAAATTACGGATTGCCTCTTATCCCCTTGTCATCCCCTTATGCCATAGTTTGTACAACTCAATTGTCAGTATAAACCACATTTGTTTAAGCAAGTCAGCCATATCAGCTATGTTTTTTTAAAAGGCAGTAAATAAGGCTGAATGAACTGTTTTGCTGCCAGACAAGGCTCCGCTGATAGCCAGGTGTAGCAGTGGTAAGGTGTTGGGACTCTGCTGTTGGGACAGCTTTATGTAGGCCTTAACAGTTTGTGGGCACTGATTGTCACATTTGTCACCGTTATAGTGTAAATCATGTATTGTTTAGTGTTGTGGCTTAGCTGGCAAGCAGCCCACAATTTTTTGTTTGCCCCACCAAGACATTACATGTAAAAAAAAAAAATCGCCGTACAAACTTCGTAAAAAGTTAATGAAAACATTTTTTATCAACACATTATAAATACAAAATCTTTCAGGCGGCATTATCTTACAAAACCCGAGCTTGACTGTTTAAAAACAATAAAATAACATAGAGGATAATCATACTGAAGGCAAACTGTCACACTAGTGAGTTTAGTTGATGTCAATATGGACTTATGTTGTTCTATGAAGTAGTTGCCTATATCTAAATATATACACAAAAGCTCATATTTTGTACATGTACCCACCCATCAAAAGGTATGATTTTATATTTTTCACTTGAACTATCAGTTACCATAGAATCCAGAAGCGGCTAGTACAGAATTGAGTGTGTTTTTGTTTTCTTAGCCTGTCGAAACAGTATGCTTGCCTATGCATCAACTGTACACTTGTCTATGATTTTTAAGTTTGATCTGTCATAGCATGTTACATAAGAATGATCAATCCGTGTGTAATCTCTACTGTCTGTTGTTTCAGCAGGTGTGGGTCAGGATCAGGAATGGTCCACTACTTGGTGAGGAAGGGTAGTAGTAGTGGTGGGACCAGTGCCGTTGCTACTAGTTTTGTCTTTCCCTTTCATGAAGAAGGTTAGTAGCTCCCCCTTCCCCTTGACAAAGATGGGGCCTCTCCTGACGAAGCGGAATCCGTACTCCTTTAGGATGTCATAACAGTCCTCCACCACCTGGGGGAAGCACATCATAGGGTAATGACGGATAAAAATGGGACATTATAGGACGTAGAAGGAAAAATGTATATCAAGATTAAAGAGAGGAGAAGATGGGAAAAGACTGAGGTGGGGAAATAAGGGGGAAAGAGAGGAGGGTAGTAGACAGGTGAGGAAATGTGTGTTACCTGGATGTTGCCCATCACCCCTGTAGACTCCATTCTGCTGGCTACGTTGACTGTGTTGCCCCAGATGTCATAATGAGGTTTACGAGCACCAATCACTCCAGCCAAAACAGAGCCCTTATTCAGACCTAAGAGGAAGAGACATGTCACTCAAACATACACACACACGCACGCTCGCAGGCACACGCGCACACTTACCGATGCGTAGCATGAAGTTGTTGAAGGACTGGTCGTTGAGTTTGGTGAGAGTGACCTTCATGGCCAGAGCAAAGTCTGCCAGGTCAGCTAAGTGCTGCCAACGTTCTAACAATGACTGTTCCTCTATCTGAAGGGGAGAAATAGAGCCTTCATCATTATCATCAACGCCATTAGTCATGCTGATATACATTGAGCTTGATGATGTATTCTGTGTTGTCAGTTGCTGTGGTTACCGGGCGGTTGCAGTATCCGTTGGTGTTGCTCTCGGGTGTGACTCCAGACGCAGCCATGTAGGTGCTTCCTATAGTCTTAATCTTAGTGATGAAGCGGAACTCATTCCTGTCCAACAGCTGGCAGGGGAGCAAGGAAATGAATTATCCCGTCACTGTACTAAAACACACACACACACACACACACACACACACACACACACACACACACACACACACACACACACACACACACACACACACACACACACACACACAGAGAGAGCGAGAGATCACTCACACTGTCAAAGTCAGAGATAATCTCATTGAGGATCCTCAGACACTCTATGCCCCCATTGTTGATGCCCTCCTCTGTGTAGAAGTCTGAGAAGTTGGGGATGGAGGCAAACATCACTCCTATCTCATCGTATGACTGGCTGTACAGCTCCTACAGAGGAGAAACAAAATTGATGGGTAAGAAAAACACTCAAGCTCATCATACATCCTTTTACAATTTCCTGTATTTTTTGAATGCCCTTTCTTTGAGTCTCTCTCCGTCTACTCCCTCTTCCCTCTCTCTCCGTCTACTCCCTCTTCCCTCTCTCTCCGTCTACTCCCTCTTCCCTCTCTCCGTCTACTGCCTCTTCCCTCTCTCCGTCTACTGCCTCTTCCCTCTCTCTCCGTCTACTCCCTCTTCCCTCTCTCTCCGTCTACTCCCTCTTCCCTCTCTCTCCGTCTACTCCCTCTTCCCTCTCTCTCCGTCTACTCCCTCTTCCCTCTCTCTCCGTCTACTCCCTCTTCCCTCTCTCTCCGTCTACTCCCTCTTCCCTCTCTCTCCGTCTACTCCCTCTTCCCTCTCTCTCCGTCTACTCCCTCTTCCCTCTCTCTCCGTCTACTCCCTCTTCCCTCTCTCTCCGTCTACTCCCTCTTCCCTCTCTCACCGTCTACTCCCTCTTCCCTCTCTCACCTCGTCTCTCTTCTTAGAACCGAGGAAGTGTTTGGCTACATGTTCAGGCAGCATGTTGGTGACCAGCGCTTCATTCCAGCGCCTCATCTCAAACACCCTCTCCTTCTGGTCATGCACCTCAATCTTCCACAGGAAAAGCTTCCGCGACTGCCTCTCCACCTTGTGAAAAAGAGGAGGGTGGAGTGAAAGAGAGGGAGTGTTTCAAGCAAGCTCATACAGACTAGTGCTGTCAGGGAGATCAGTAACAACAGTCTCTCTCAGTTTGTATGATTGACGAGTTCGAGGCTGATGCTCATGGACGTCTGACTCAATGTGAATAGGAGGTGTGATTGTGAGGATGTTCAGGAGGAGGTAACCCACATGTCTGGCAAAGTAGTAGAAGCAGATCATCATGATCATGATCATCACTGTCATAAGGTACTTGGAAGGGACTATAGACATTCTGAGGATGCGAGAGGGAGAGAGAACACATTGAGTATCCACAGCTTTCTACTTTACCTGCCAATATAACTACCATGTAAGTACATGTTTTTAGCACCACTTGAGGGATCATAGTTCCTCACCTGTAGCTGGTGAATCGTATGAAGTCATACAGGTCGTAGATATCCCTCCAGCTGTAGATGTTGACGGCGCCCGTTGCCACAATGACCAGCAGCATGAGCCCCAGCTTGACCAGGTGGCTCACCTGCACCAGCATGGTGGTCGCCACAAGCGACAGCACCGCCATATAGCTGTAGTGTTTAGGGTTTTCTGCACAACCTCCGTCACCTAGCGACTCCCTGCTGAGGCCAGCACTGGTGTTGAGGAACAGGAAGGGAGGCTGGACACAGCTCAGCTACAATGTCAAGAGGGGTTAGGGTGAGAAATGTTCGATCCATAAACTAAGGCAATACTCCAGTAGTGGCATGCACTATAACTCCCCTAATGCTATGTTAACATGTAATGTTACAAAAAACGTCAGTGTAACATTTAAACAAAAACAAACTAAAGCAATATTTTAACTCAAGCATAATTTGGGCAACATTGCCGTGGCCGCACATTCTCTATGCTCCACACTCCACTAGACATCTCTGCGCCACTGATAATTCCTCTCTTGACATTTGGGAGTCCTGTTCCTGCCTAACAGAAAAAGCAGTAAAGTGTGGAACAGGCTGTCCCAGTTGGGCCTTCCAAATGAGCGTGCAGGCAGTGAGAGACAGCTAACTCTCTGTAATGGACCCCTATGGGGATGGGTCGGTTTTGACTACGTGGTATCAGAAACCTGTATATAATGATGAAATGCTCATGTCTCCGCCCTAACAATGGGAGTTGTTCAAAAGGCGGGAAGACAGGCGACAAGCTTAAGTCCAAAATAAGCCCATAGAAACACATTGGGCTTACTTTGGACAGATTTTGGTGAGAGGGAAACCTGTCGCTTCGCCTCTTCCTCTCTGGTGGTATACAGCTACGACTGAAAGTCATTTTTTGCAGCAGGTTAGGAGAACTTACACAGCAGGTTAGGACAATTAACATAGCAGGTTAAGGTTAGGAAAATGTTTAGGGTTAGCTAAAATGCTCTCCTAACCTGTTACAAAAAAATCACTTCCGGTCTTAGCTGTACTCCATCTCGTCACAACCGGATAGGTACTCAGACACAAACTGTTTAGAAGGCACTGAAGAGTATGATAGCAACAAGGTAAGAACACACACAAGCTGAAAAAATTGGCTCACCATATCGGCAATCTCAGCCATGGTTAAAACAAAGATGGCTGCCATGGCCCAGGTGTTCCGTGCCCAACGGGTTCGATCGATCCACATCGAGAACGACACGAGCCTCTTCGAGAACATCTTTTACAAAGACACAGACAAACATGATTAAAATCACCATCATCACTGCCATTATCATCAACACCTCCATCATTATCATCAGAGGAGGAGGAGACTCACACGAGGGAAGACGGCAGCCATGGAGCAGATAGTGAGAATGAGCAGCAACCCCTCTCCAATCGCCAGGGTCACATAGTTCACTACCAGCCTGTCAGACAGAGGCACACATACTAAACTCAGCAAAAAACGTCCTCTCACTGACAAGTGCATTTATTTTCAGCAAAATTAACGTGTAAATATTTGTATGAACATAACAAGATTCAACATCTGAGACATGAACTGAACAAGTTCCACAGACATGTGACTAACAGAAATTGAATAATGTGTCCCTGAACAAAGGAGGGGTCAAAATCAAAAGTAACAGTATCTGGTGTGGCCACCAGCTAGCTGCATTAGGTAATGCAGTGCATCTCCTCTTCATGGACTGCACCAGATTTTCCAGTTCTTGCTGTGAGATGTTACCCCACTCTTCCACCAAGGCACCTGCAAGTTCATGGTTATTTCTGGGGGGAATGGCCCTAACCCTCACCCTCCGATACAACAGGTCCCAGACGTGCTCAATGGGAGATCCGGGCTCTTCGCTGGCCACGGCAGAACAATAACATTCCTGTCTTGCAGGAAATCACGCACAGAACTAGCAGTATGGCTGGTGGCATTGTCATGCTGGAGGGTCATGTCAGGATGAGCCTGCAGGAAGGATACCACATGAGGGAGGAGGATGTCTTCCCTGTAACGCACAGCGTTGAGATTGCCTGCAATGACAACAAGCTCAGTCCGATGATGCTGTGACACACCGCCCCAGACCATGACGGACCCTCCACCTCCAAATGTATCCCGCCCAGAGTACAGGCCTCGGTGTAATGCTCATTCCTTCGAAGATCAACGCGAATCGGACCATCATCCCTGGTGAGACAAATCCGCGACTCGTCAGTGAAGAGCACTTTTGCCAGTCCTGTGTGGTCCAGCAATGGTGGGCTAGTGCCCATGGACAACGTTGTTGCCAGTGATGTCTGGTGAGGACCTGCCTTACAACAGGCCTACAAGCCCTATTGCGGACAGTCTGAGCATTGATGGAGGGATTGTAAGTTCCTGGTGTAATTCAGGGAGTTGTTGTTGCCATCTTGTAACTGTCCCGCAGGTGTGATGTTCAGATGTACCGATCCTGTGCAGGTGTTGTTGCACGTGGTCTGCCACTGCGATGACGATCATCTCTCCATCCTGTCTCCCTGTAGTGTTGTCTAAGGCGTCTCACAGTACGGACATTGCAATTTATTGCCTAGGCCACATCTGCAGTCCTCATGCCTCCATGAAGGCACATTCACGCAGATGAGCAGGAACCCTGGGCATCTTTCTTTTGATGTTTTGCAGTGACAGTAGAAATGCCTCTTTAGAGTCCTAAGTTTTCATAACTGTGACCTTAATTGCCTACCGTCTGTAAGCTGTTAGTGTCTTAACAACCGTTACACAGGTGCATGTTCATTGATTGTTTATGGTTCATTGAACATTCATAGGAAACAGTGTTTTTTTAATTTATTTTATGATTTCTTTAAGGGGTGGATCAGCTTAATATTGCGGAAAGATTGTTGCTTCCATCAATGTAATTGTCTGCATCATTTTTAATCCCCCATATATTTTTGGGTAAATTTTTTCTATCCACATACATACACGTATGCATATATATATACAGTGCCTTGCGAAAGTATTCGGCCCCCTTGAACTTTGCGACCTTTTGCCACATTTCAGGCTTCAAACATAAAGAAATAAAACTGTATTTTTTTGTGAAGAATCAACAACAAGTGGGACACAATCATGATGTGGAACGACATTTATTGGATATTTCAAACTTTTTTAACAAATCAAAAACTTAAAAATTGGGCGTGCAAAATTATTCAGCCCCCTTAAGTTAATACTTTGTAGCGCCACCTTTTGCTGAGATTACAGCTGTAAGTCGCTTGGGGTATGTCTCTATCAGTTTTTGCACATCGAGAGACTGACATTTTTTCCCATTCCTCCTTGCAAAACAGCTCGAGCTCAGTGAGGTTGGATGGAGAGCATTTGTGAACAGCAGTTTTCAGTTCTTTCCACAGATTCTCGATTGGATTCAGGTCTGGACTTTGACTTGGCCATTCTAACACCTGGATATGTTTATTTTTGAACCATTCCATTGTAGATTTTTCTTTATGTTTTGGATCATTGTCTTGTTGGAAGACAAATCTCCGTCCCAGTCTCAGGTCTTTTGCAGACTCCATCAGATTTTCTTCCAGAATGGTCCTGTATTTGGCTCCATCCATCTTCCCATCAATTTTAACCATCTTCCCTGTCCCTGCTGAAGAAAAGCAGGCCCAAACCATGATGCTGCCACCACCATGTTTGACAGTGGGGATGGTGTGTTCAGCTGTGTTGCTTTTACGCCAAACATGACGTTTTGCATTGTTGCCAAAAAGTTCAATTTTGGTTTCATCTGACCAGAGCACCTTCTTCCACATGTTTGGTGTGTCTCCCAGGTGGCTTGTGGCAAACTTTAAACTACACTTTTTATGGATATCTTTAAGAAATGGCTTTCTTCTTGCCACTCTTCCATAAAGGCCAGATTTGTGCAATATACGACTGATTGTTGTCCTATGGACAGAGTCTCCCACCTCAGCTGTAGATCTCTGCAGTTCATCCAGAGTGATCATGGGCCTCTTGGCTGCATCTCTGATCAGTCTTCTCCTTGTATGAGCTGAAAGTTTAGAGGGACGGCCAGGTCTTGGTAGATTTGCAGTGGTCTGATACTCCTTCCATTTCAATATTATCGCTTGCACAGTGCTCCTTTGGATGTTTAAAGCTTGGGAAATCTTTTTGTATCCAAATCCGGCTTTAAACTTCTTCACAACAGTATCTCAGACCTGCCTGGTGTGTTCCTTGTTCTTCATGATGCTCTCTGCGCTTTTAACGGACCTCTGAGACTATCACAGTGCAGGTGCATTCATACTGAGACTTGATTACACACAGGTGGATTGTATTTATCATCATTAGTCATTTAGGTCAACATTGGATCATTCAGAGATCCTCACTGAACTTCTGGAGAGAGTTTGCTGCACTGAAAGTAAAGGGGCTGAATAATTTTGCACGACCAAATTTTAAGTTTTTGATTTGTTAAAAATAGTTTGAAATATCTAATGTATGTCGTTCCACTTCATGATTGTGTCCCACTTGTTGTTGATTCTTCACAAAAAAATACAGTTTTATATCTTTATGTTTGAAGCCTGAAATGTGGCAAAAGGTCGCAAATTTCAAGGGGACCGAATACTTTTGCAAGGCACTGTGTCTATACACATACCTATATAGATATACATACTTTTTAAAGAATATACCTTTATTATTCCCCTCAAACCCTACCACCCTTCCCCCAATTGGCGTAAACTAATAAACACTTTGGCTTTTACCTTCAATTTATACATCTTATATACATTTTACAGACACAGTCTATTTTACAATAGTTATTTTTTGTTTGTTTTTAGTCCTTCCTCTATTTCTGATGTCCATCCAGTTTGATTTCTATTTGTAACTGTGCTATTTCACAAAAAGTTCTGAACCTATATACATTTTACAGACCCCGTATGTTTTACATTGTTTATCTTGTTATTAGTCCCACCCTTCAGCTCCATTCAACCCCTCCCATCTATCTCTCAACATCATCCATTTTGGATTTCTATTTGCCATATATTTTTCAACTGTGCTGTGATGCTTCACAAAAGTACTGAACCTTTCTATTCTCATAGCTTCTACAACAGACTGTAAATTAAAAATAAACATTTTTGCTAAAATTATTATTATATTATTGATTGATTAACTATCGTTAGTTTTAGGCAAATGTTGCAATTCTTCAGCCATTCCTGTACCTGTGACCAAAAACGAGCTACATATGGACAATACCAAAATAAATGATCTAATGACTCTTCCTCCTCACAGCAAAATCTGCAGAGCTGGGAAGATTGTATCCCCCATATATATATATAACATTCTATTGGTTGCAAGAATTTTGTATAGTAATTTAAATGGAAAAATGTGACGTTTTGAATCCGGCCTGTTTTGCTTATCAATTCATAAACCATGTGCCATGGAATGGGTACATTGAAAATCTCTTCCCAACTATTTTGCAATTTTTATGGCACAGATGTCAAATTGTTGGTCCTTAAATTAAATTGGTATATGTTTTTATTTATCACACTTTTCTTTAACCATTTATGCTCTTTTTATACAGGACATTTCCATATGTCTGTGTTAGCTGCATGGGTGACATAACTCCACCAGTCCTAATTATTGTATCATTCACTAAAATTATACCTTTTTTAAACATTTCTTCGAAAAATCAATCAATTTTTAATCAATTAGTATATTTGAGTTTAACCACAATATTTGTTTTATTATTTGTTCTGTCTTTTCTGGTGGATTAAACTGAAATTGAAACCAACTTTTTAAGGCTTATTTAAAAAATAACAATATTTTGTAGATTATTTCCTTTTCAAACAACAGAAAGTGTGCAGGTGTAATCTGAATAAAGGGGAAAGGGCAATTATTGAACATAGGATGAGACATTCCTACCAATTTACTAGAGAACCAGTTTGGTTTTAAGTATAACTTTTCTATGACTAATGCCTTTAGTGAGAGGTCTAATGCTTTAATGTTTGTACACCGAGTATGTCTATATCTCCGTCAGACCATTTAATTGGTAAACTACACGGTAATGTAAAATTGGCATTTTTTTGTGATCCAATACGTATCATAATTTTGTTTTAATCCAGAGAGGATAGCAAAAGTATCTAGATCCTCTGAGGCCGTGGAGAGATTCTAATTGTGGTTTTAAAAGAACATGAATCATCAGCGTACAATGACACCTTAGTTTTTAAACCACAGATTTCTAATCCCTTAATATTATTGTTTGATCTAATTTTAACAGCTAACATTTAGATGGCAATAAAAAATAGATATGCCGATAGTGGACAACCCTGTTTTACTCCTCTAGATAGAAAGTTTAAAACTGAGATGTAGCCATTATTTACTATTTTACACCTAGGGTTACTATACATAACTTTAACCCATTTTATAAGAGATTCCCCAAAATTGAAATATTCTAGGCATTTATATATAAACTCCAGTTGTACTTTATCAAAAGCCTTTTCAAAATCAGCTATGAAAACCAGGCCTGGTGTCTCCGATATTTCATAGTGTTCTATTGTTTCCAGTACTTGTCTTATATTATCTCCAATGTATCGTCCATGTAAAAAAAAACTGAATGAATAATATCTGACAATACTTTTTTAAATTCTATGCGCCAAGCATTTTGCATCACAACACTGAAGTGTAAGAGGTCTCCAATTTTTTTTAAATGGACTGGATCTTTATATATACCACTTGGGTCCTGTTTCAGTAATAATGATATCAGAACTTGTTGCGTGTCCGATAATCTACCATTTATATAGGAGTAGTTAAAACATGCTAATAATGGTCCTCTGAGTATATCAAAAAAAGTTTGGTATACTTCCACTGGTATGCCATCCAGCCAGTTTTCCCAGCCTTAAAGGCCCCAGTTACATCAAGAAGTTCCTCCTCTGTAATTTGGCCTTCGCATTAGTCTTTCTGTACAGTAATTTTACATTATTATTATTAGGAAAAAAATCCATACAATTAGTTTCAGTTAGTGGAGATGGAGGAGACTGAAACAATTTTTTTTTCTTAAAGTACTTTAATTTGGTGAATCATGCGTGACTCCATCATTTGTAACAGGTTTCAATAAAACAATTTTGGTAGCATTTCTATATTGAAGATTGAAAAATAATTTGGTGCATTTTCCCCCATATTCCATCCAGTTCGCTTTATTTTTTATAATATATTACATTGGATCTGGATTTTTCTAACTTATTCTGTGCCTCTATGGTACAGTTTTATTGCTATCTAACTGTACTGTTAGTCCTTCAATTTCCTTTGTTAATACGGACTCTTTTGTTCTAAATTGCTTTTGTTTTATAGATGAGTACTGAATTGCATGGCCTCTAAAGACACATTTAAAAGTGTCCCATACAATAAGGGGATCTGCTGTACCTATGTTATGTCTGAAAAAGTCAGTTATAAATTCTTCTGTCCTAGTTCTAAACAATTGATCATCTAGTAGGCTTTGATTACATTTCCAATATCCTCGCCCACGTGGAAATTCTGTAGGAGTAATATATATGCCAATTATGTGATGATCTGACCACATTCTGTCCACTATCAACACTTTTTAAACTTTTGGTGTCAGAGAGAATGGCATAAGAAAGTAGTCGAGACGACTAGCTTGATTAAGCCTCCGCTATGTATATCTCACCATGTCAGGGTATTTAAGTCTCCACCATGTATATCTCACCATGTCAGGGTATTTAAGTCTCCACCATGTATATCTCACCATGTCAGGGTATTTAAGTCTCCACCATGTATATCTCACCATGTCAGGGTATTTAAGTCTCCACCATGTATATCTCACCATGTCAGGGTATTTAAGTCTCCACCATGTATATCTCACCATGTCAGGGTATTTAAGTCTCCACCATGTATATCTCACAATGTCAGGGTATTTAAGTCTCCACCATGTATATCTCACCATGTCAGGGTATTTAAGTCTCCACCATGTATATCTCACCATGTCAGGGTATTTAAGTCTCCACCATGTATATCTCACCATGTCAGGGTATTTAAGTCTCCACCATGTATATCTCATCATGTCAGGGTATTTAAGTCTCCACCATGTATATCTCACCATGTCAGGGTATTTAAGTCTCCATATATTCACTAATTCCAATATTTCCATGTATTCCTTAAGTGCCTGAGGGTGATAGTTTGTAGTGTGATGTCCTTTCCAGTCCATAGAGGTATTTAAGACCGTATTAAAATCTCCCACCATAATAATAGTCTAGTGTTGCTTGTAGAGTTGATAAATTCTTATATATATATTCAAAGAAGCTTGGATCATCATTATTTGGACCGTATAGGTTAATAAGCCATATCTGTTATCTGTCCGATAACATATTTAAAATAATCCATCTACCTTGATCTGTTTGGACAATTTGCACATTTTGATCAAAATTACTATTAATTAAAACTATCACCCCTTTAGAATTTCTTTGCCCATGTAGAAATATATTTCGCCCCCCCCCCAGTCCTTATATTCCTTCTCTTTTAGCCAGGTAAATACTGATCGTCTTTTCTTATTATCTGCTAGGCCATTACAATTCTAACTGGCTATACTTATTTCACCACTTACCATAATGAGACACACCTTTCAATTCTATTTATCAAAATATATGTTTGTTTACGTACCATTAAAAAGTAACACGATGATTAAGTGTCTATATAGCTGTACCATGATATTTGCATTGCTACTAAGTAAACCTCCAATTGGTCCCCACTATTCCACCCGCTAAAAGCCCTCATCCAGAGTTGGGTTGTCATCCCAGTGCCTGAAAGAACACCCCCGAATCCCATAGCCCTGAAAAGACTGGGATCCTTCCTTCGAAAAGAGCACACAGTGCCATTTACAGAACAGAAGTAGATCAACCGCCAAATGCATTTCCATCGCCCTCACTTCGATTTGTATTATATTTGGCCATCAAAAGAAATATATATATATTTAAAATCCTGTTTCTTATTTTCCATAATTAGCTATTAATATTTGTAGTAATGTAGGCAGTTTATGCAAAGGGTTTTACCTCTCACCAGTCTCGCCATTACCAAAATTATGTGTGAATCATCCTATATTGTCCCGAACATATTTTACTCCTTTGCAACAGTTGTGGGTTACGCACATGCACCCACACACTCAACCACAGGCTCACATTCTCAACAGTTGCACCATCCCAGAGCCCAACTCAAGAAAGGTCTTGATTTACAAATGCATATACAGTTGCAGCTGTATGAGAAGGCCTGCAAGACTGTGCAAAAAAATGGGCTGAAATGGAGAGATTTTATTAACCATTGTCACGTCCTAGATGATGGAGGTCAAATGTACACCTTTTCCCTGAAACACCCACAACACGGTCCCCCGTATTGACCATATTCCCAAGCATCTCCATGCAGTCAGACTTATGATTTTGTGCCACTAGGGCCACAATAATATTCCCCCTCTCGGAATGTCCGAGTGTGACCCCCTTCGCATGGGTTACTGCAGCAAGTGTTGCCATCACTGCCACTGCCTGAGTGGGGGCAGCCCACCGGAAGCCCCACCGGCTAGGTACAAGGTCACTCAACAACACCCTTTCCCAAATATAACAAAAAACATAAAATAAATAAACACACCACACATACTGTGCCTTCTGTTTACTGAGTTTTTATCTTCATCTTGTTGAATTAGTGATTGAGTGTTCCAATTAGTTATATTTGAAGATCAATAAAAAAATATAGATTTTCTATTTCATTGTTACAATCCATAACCGGGCTAGAATTGTGTTAAATTATTTTCTTCGTCTATAAGAACTTTGTAATTTTTTTAAATAACCATGGACTAGTCTTTGTGTCTCTGAACAACTGGTTATCAATATATAGTTTATCAACGACGAGAGCGACTCATTTCCCTTTTTATCTATTTTCCTTGAAAATTGGATACAGAACTTTACGCAGTACTGCAATTTTGTGAAACAGTGTTTAAACCCTTTACAATGAAGACCTGTGAAGATATTTGGATTTTTACAATTGATGTTTTAAAGACAGGGTCCTGAAAAAGGGACGTTTATGTTGTAGTTGTAGTTTATGATGTAGTACAGTATATTTAATATTTTGTGTTGAATATAACGTGTGAACTCACATTGGGTCTATGAGGACCTCCATGCCTGCAGAGAAAAAGAGGACCAGGCAGCTGCAGCAGAAAGCTACACCACTCTGTCTTTCCTTCTCTGCAGAGTAACGCCCCTCCAACTCCCCATCCACAAACTGCAGGGACACAGGGTTGGTCCGACGCTCCTTCGCACTGATTGAAAGAGAGA
Organism: Oncorhynchus mykiss; assembly: GCF_013265735.2. NCBI lineage: Eukaryota > Metazoa > Chordata > Actinopteri > Salmoniformes > Salmonidae > Oncorhynchus > Oncorhynchus mykiss. The sequence continues at coordinate 21,830,594 of NC_048568.1, forward strand.
GAGAGATCAAAAGAGTGAGAGATGGATGAGTATATACTTTTCCTTCTTCTTTGCTTTGTCCCCCCAGCCTGTCCTCCCTTTCCCCTTCTCCTCCTCTCTTACGTCTCTTCGTTCTCTCTCTCCAGCAGCTCCAGGTGCAGTAGTCTGTTCAGCTCCTGTTCACTCTCCCTGGCATCTACTTTCTTTTTTATTTGACGCTGAGGGCTCGTCACCTAGGCAACACAGGTCAGAGGTCATGGATAGGCTCGTAGTGAAATTCATACAATTAGTCAAATCTAATCAAAATCTTAAAAGAAAATATGGAAGTTAGGGGTTAGGTGTACCTGTGTTTTTGCTTCCTGTTTGCGCTCTGTGGGCGTGCCCTGGACAGAACCGACGCTCCCATTGGTCTCTGTGGTGTTAATCAACTGTGGAGAGATTCTATTCTGAAAAATGACGAGTGGGGAGAGACAGAGAGAGCAATATAAAACATTTAATGTACAGAACCAGGCCAGAAAGAGTGAGGAATATAAAACATTACATTTATAGAACCAGGTCAGACAGAGAGGTCATAACTTACTACCCTGTTGAGTCCGTTGACCTGGGTGGTTTCCTTGGAGAACACCACCAGGTAGGTATCTATGCCTTTCTCCAGCAGGTACTCACACCTCTCCCCTCCGTTTCCTGGCTCCAGGTCAAACTCTCCATGCAGACACTCCATGGTGCTCTGGGAGATGTGGACACGCCTGGAGAACACGCACACCCATAGACACACACTGTCTATGTACCCTCTTGGCAATGAAAGTGACACTCAGAGGCATTACTAGTGACCTCTCCCTGGGCCAGTGGTCTTGCTGTACATTTCTTACCCAGGTATCCCTCCTGACTCCATCTTGTTGGCCACAGTGACATCAGTGGACCAGACATCAAACTGCCACCTCCTCTGTCCCAGCACCCCTCCCAGCACAGTGCCTGTGTGCACCCCCACACGCATGTCAACCTCTGTCTTAGTCTTCTCACGCACATACCTGAGTTTGGACGGAAAAGGGGTTAATTCAATTCCGTTTTTCTAAATGCTATCCTTTTCTAAATTGCACATCCCTCATGCTCACTCTTCCACCCTCCTCTCCCACCTATCCCACCCTTCTTCCCCCCTTCCTCCTCCTTTTCCTTCCTCTCCTCCTTCCCCTCACTTACGAGATGGCCTCCACCATGGCCAGGCCCATCATGATGGAACAGGCTGCGTGGTCATCACGGTAATCAGGCAGGCCACAGATACAGTAGTAACAGTCTCCCAGGATCTTGATACGCAACTGGTGGTGTTGCTGTATGGAGGGAGGGAGGGTGGATATAGAGAGAGAGGAGAGTAGAGACACAATGACAGGAATGATATGAATGTCAGTATGTTATGAGTTGTGTGTGTTTGCGAGAGAAATAAACAGTGTATTTTCAAGACAGCAGAAGTATCCTTATGGAAGAGATAGGTGAGTCAGATGAATGTGAAAGTCACCTAATATAACGTATTGTTGTGAGAGATAAGGAGAGAACAACACAAGGAGGCAGAGAAACACGACCATGAGACAAAGCAAGGTATAGAGCAGGGTTCTCCAACTGGCGGCCGGCGGGCCGAATTTGGTCCGTGGGTGTTTTTATTTGGCTCCCCAAGTTTTATGAGCAATTATTTAAATAGTATTTTTATTGTTGGGCAGAAAAGACTGTACAAACACCAGGAAATCCACTCCAAGTGATTTTCATTTTGGAAATATATTCCCAATTATTCCCTATAGAGAAGACACGTGATCGTATACAAACGTAATAATTGTAAATTATTATGGTTTAGTCAAATATTATATCTGTTTGGGCATTTTACGGTCAATTTGCAATTTAAAATGATTTGTAATTATGCTCCGGCTCCCCGACCATCCACTCAAGAAAAAAATGGGACCGTGGCTGAATCTAGTTGACAATTCCTGGTATAGAGAGAAACTCACAGCAGCTAGCTTGTCAAAGCGGGCGAACAGTTCGTTGAGCAGCTTGACCAGCTCTTGTGCACTACACGCTGAGGAGAGCTGTGTAAAACCCACTATATCAGCAAACAGGATACTGTAAGAGAGAGGGAGGGAGAGAGAGAGAAGAGGGGGAGAGAAAGGGGAAGGCAGAGAACTAAATTGCTTAACTCAATTTCCATGTGTTAAAGTACAGATGATTGTCATGAGTATTTCTGAATGATAGCACATCTTCACGTTCGCATTACGTTATATTAACATTGACGAACCTGACGTTCTCATGACGGTACATGTACATGGTGTTGAACTGCTGCACTTCGTTCTGGTTAGCCTGTTTCTTCATGCCCTCCAGCATCTCTTCTGCTATGTGTTTGGGCAGGATGGACAGCAACAACTCCTCCTGCACACACAAAGACAGAGACAGACGTGTTTGTGTGTGTGTGTGTGTGTGTGTGTGTGTGTGCGCGCGCCTGCGCACAGCGCGTACTGCATGTTTGAGAAAGGAGTATAATTTCTGTGAGCATCCTCTCAGGGCCGCGTCGTCATGGCAATGTGAAGCAGTCAGATGTGTTCTGATTGGCTGGCTGCACCCGTCTCCCAGAAGCCTCCACTGCCTCTTTGCCACTCTGGGAATTCTGTCTTTCTAACTTATTTCTCTCTCTCCCTCTGTCTCGCTCTCTCTCCCCAGGGCCCATACTGTTTGCTCTACAAATAGTAGCAGTCAGGGAAAAGCATAACAGAGGATGGAAGGGACACAATAATAATTGGCTCATCAGCTGCAGTGAATTAGGGTCGACTCAGTTAATTTGACAGTAATGACAGAGAGGATTGTGTGAGGGGACAGGAGACAGAGGAGAGAGAAGGGGGAGATGACAGAGAGATAATGGAAAGCAGTAAAGGGAGAGAGGAAAAGGCAAGAGAAGAAAGAAAGCGGGAAGTGATGGAAAGAGACATTAGCCCTGGTCCCACACCTCTGCATACCTCAGTACGTATGTGACCTCCTTAACAATGCCTCTACTGTAAAGATAACAACAGTCTGTCTAATCAGCCCATTAGACCAGAGCCAGAGACAACACACTGCAATTAGAGCACTCAGGCATCATGGCACACACATACACACAAACGCACGGATGCAGACGCCCGCGCACACACATCTACCTGCTGGGTGCTCTGCTCCTCCAGGGTGAGTTTGACCTCCAGGGACTGGCGCGCCTCCAGGAAGGCCGTTCGGTACTTCCTGTCGGCCATGTAGTATGATATCACGCCCACAGTGACCGCACACAGGTACAACACCCAGTTAGCCAGGAGCTGGGGGAAGGGATGAACATAACGTGGCTGAAAACAAAGTCCTGACTGACTGAGGTTGTGAGGGATGCAGAGGGAGCGTTACGTTCCTAAGTGACAACTCTCACTGAGTACAGTGAGCAGGTTCAACAACATTTTCCAAAATTACACTCAGCTCGAAGGGTGTCCCACAGATCCCTGCACAGCTGGCTTGCATAACCTGACACACAAAGGCAACTTAATGGTGATTACCTGAGTTTGGAGTGTGTGTGATGTTTCAGGTCCTCTCACCTGTATCATGCCCTATCTCACCAGCCAGTGTTGCGCCTGTCCTCTTTCCCACAGAGCAAATTGTCCAGTGTTGATTTTTCAGTGTAACATTTCTAGTGTTGATTCAGGAGTTAAGTCAAATTAAATGTAAGTGTATGTTTCACATGCTTTGGAGACAACAGTTGTAGACTAACAGTGAAAAGCTTACTTATGGGCCCTTCCCAACAATGCAGATGAAGACATAATATTTGAAAAATATATAAATAATAACACAAGGAATAAATACACAATGATTAACGAGTCGATGTGCAGGGGTACGAGGTAATTGCGGTGCATACTGTTTGTACACATAAGCAGGGATAAAGTGACTAGGCAACAGGATAGATAATAAATAATAACAGCAGCGTATGTGATGAGTCAAAAGAGTTAGTGCAGAAAGGGTCAATGCAGTTAGCCAGGGTATTTAACTACTTATGAGTCTTATGGCTTGGGGGTTGAAGCTGTTCAGGGTCCTGCTGTAAGAGTGAAATGAACACTCAGTGGAGTAAATTAACCCCCAGTGTTATTTTCTTATTTTTTATTATTAATATCTGTGTTTTTGATTGATTAATCACATGCTACACAAAGACAAATTACATACATTTTTCTAAACTAATCCAAACAGTTTGCTATATTTATTGCACCGTTACTGAAATGATTGTTCCAGTTTAAATGGTTTAGGTGGTCTTCTTACTAACTTCACCCAACCCTGACAGTCTGTTGGATATCCTAATGCTGGCTGTATTCCAATTGGTATAACACATCACTTTGCAAGCCAGCATAATGTGACTTGCAGGCCTGGTGTGGCCTGAAAACCAGGAGTTGCCAAACACCACTGTGTTGGGATGAAACTAGGCCCTCAAAGTAAGTCTTAATCATATAAGTATTGTATTGTCATGAATGGCATAATGATGGCATTTGCCTATGTACTCACTTGGTGAAAGCCACAGACCTTAAAAAAATTTTTTTTTTAAATAACAATGTCTCTGTCACTAACAATTACAGTCATGGGTGATAACTCTACAATTCCCTTGAAAAGATGCCCTGGAAAATATGAAATTAGGCTATACACCATATAGTGTTAAAACAACACCCCAAAATGATTTACTAACACTACAGGTGTTAATTTTGTACACTGAAAAAGCGTAACAGCGACAGCACTAAGCAAAGTAAGTCAATTTTACTCTAAATCAAGTGTTATGTTTTACACTGTAGGTGTTGCATATTATTCTACAGTAGAGTTATGAAAACACCACAATCAAGTTCATTTGAAAACTTTAAGAGTTGAATGTGGAACACTGCAATATAGTTACATCTTTAACACTTTCAAATGTGTTATTTTAACACCTGTTCAGTGGGATTCATATGTTCACTGAAAATAGTGTAAATGTAATACTTTCCGAGTTAAATGTACACCCTGATTTTGCTGAGAACTCACCTACCAGCACCCCTTCCCTTTTTGCCCACCTTTGTTCCACCCACCCCATCCCAATCTGTACCCACATCCACCTCTCCTTTACCTGTCTGAGCAGTATGGTTCCCTGCAGGCTGTCCTGGTGCCTTTGGGCGATGGTGACCCCCAGCACCAGGGTATGGATCCCACAGGACAGAGCTGTGAGTAGCAGGAGAGGGACCAGGGTCAGGGGCAGCGTCAGGAAGCAGGAGAAGCTGAAGAAAACCTGCCAGCCCGCTGTGTCACTGGCTTGGGGGAAAAGCTGGTAGTTCAGCCCCAGGTAGCACAGCACGTGCACGGCTATCATCAACCAGAGTATGTATGGTATCGCACCGCGCACAACAGGCGTCGCGGGGAGCTTGCGCAGTCGGCAAAGCGTGTAGAGTACAATATCCGCAGCAAGTCCAACTGCCGCGACCACGATCATTGCACGTTTGTCTGTCGTGTACACCACTGCGCACATGACAATGACATAGCAGTTGAAAAGCGCCGCAAACACCACCAGCACGAGAAGCGTCTCCTGTCGCTGTCTTCGGAAGTAGACCTGGTAGAGCCGCTCGAGGGACTCGGGCGCAAAGGTGAGGCGCATGATGCGCGGCAGGCACACGCAGCAGCCGGTGTTGCGCACGGTCACCTCGTGCGTACGACCTGCCCCGTGCCCGTTGTCCGATGAGACTGTGGCCGAACATTCTCCAGTATCCTCTGCAGACTGCTCCGTGTCCGTGTAAACCCGGTTTAGAGACATATTGGATCCAGAGTAAGAGTTCCAGTCTCAGTGAAGGTAATCCGTAATCCTATTTTTCTCCAAAACGCACTAGATCCTTGCGTGCGCAAGCAGACAGGGAGTGTTTAGCTTCAGCGATTCAGTGAGATGTCACGAAAGGAAAACCCTGTCATTGCTTTTCAGGGGAATTAATGACATGATGACATAGCCTAACCACAGTAGGCTAACTAAAAGTGTCTCCCGTGAATCGCATCAGACCCTCATTTTAACGACGTCCACCATATCGTGTGAAGACTTGGTCTGACTAACACCACCAAGTTTGACATAAACTCCCCTTACCGTTGTGAAAAAAATATGTCTATGTTTTCCGATTCACCATTATGGCAGCTCTGCAAAATAATAACATTCGCGATGCTTGAAGATTTCTCCCTCGCCTACCAGATCACACAGTCACTATCTCTGCGCCACTGTCCACCGTTTCCATGGCAAACCTCGCAATCTCACAGTGTAGAGCAGCATGCAAGACAATCATATTGGTTTTCCTTTTATAAAGACTGATACTCGGTCATCTCAAAAAGACATAACTTGTTTCTTGTCTTGATTCACTTTGCCTTGGATGGATAACAACCGATAGTTATCCAATTACGCATAACGCTGACACATCATATCCAACTCTACAGTATGAAAACAAAATAATACTAATACTTTGAAATATGTAAAATACACAATATCATTATTCATTCATTCTAAAGTAGGCCAAAGTCATCTAAAAGCATTAGACATATCCATTTGAAATAGATAAAACGCAATATATTCAATATTATCTAAAACAATTACAATCTTAGTGCAAATGTGGTATTTAAAGACTTGACAACAGGTTTGTTTAATAAACTCAAATAGTTGGGACAACTGTCATCACCTAAAATGTTCTAATTAGTCAAGATTGAGGTAAATATCCAACAGATTCCATAAGTACTCACGACTGGTTTTAGATCAAGGCTGGCAAAAAATGGTCAATTGCATCATTGCTTTTAATCCGCTTTGAATCAGAAGGATTCTTTAAACTGTTTTCTATCCAGCAAACAGACCAATCTCTCTTACTCTCCCTCTCTTTCTCTCTGCCCTCCCCTCTCTCTCCCTGATGTTGCTAACGCAGTTGAAACCAAACTAATTACTGGATTGTTATTGTGTCTTGGGGGAGGAATGGAGGATGGAGCAGGGAGGTAAGGAATGGAGAGAAGAAGGAAGGGAGGCGGTGGTAGTTCTCATACTTATTGTGGGTTTAGTTAGGGAAGTAAGTTATGAATCCTGCATCCTCATAATGACCATAATCATAATCATAGACAAAGGATACACACCTTGAGTTATCCTTCATGTTTATTATGATTTCTAGGTCATGAACTGGCCATGGTCAGCAAATAATGTTAGTGCACTCTGTAAAGTCTCAGAAAAGTACAAATGGGTGCGCACACACACACACACACACACACACACACACACACACACACACACACACACACACACACACACACATATAGCATCAACAGAAATAACAAAGTCTGCTGCTGTAAGCCACTGTCTCAGTCTCCCAGTCCACATATAGTTTTTCCTAGTACTGCTGCCACCAGTACTCCCAATGTCCCCAGTCTCACCAGTGCAGCTGTTCCTAGCACTGCTGCTCCCAGTGCCCCTGCTTAAAGTGCAGCTGCCACGGTTACAGTTTCCATGCGGATTCCTCCCATCAGGCTGGCCCCTGTGAGGACCTCACCCCTCATTTGTATGGAACGGACTCTTTGGTGCACCCAGTATGAAGGACACCACTGCAACAAGGGTTACATTTATTAATTCTGCTGGTCCCAGTATGACAGTTCCTTGTGCTAGACCCTGCAAGCTTAGCACCGCCCCTACTACTACAGAGGTTCTAAATTCGCGGTCCCCGGTCACATCCCTGCAGCCGTGGCTCCCTTAACAGCTCAGGGCAGATGAGAATGACCGTCACCCTCACTGCCCCTTTTTGGTCCAAAACTCACCACAGCCACTGTTCCCAGAGCAGCTTCTAGCAGCCATGCAGCCGGCGTCCCCATCCACAGCACTGACCCCAGCATCACAGTCACGTCTGACCAGGACCCACTGGCGCTCCCCGCACCTACCCCCCTTTTGAAGTATTGAAACCAAACCATATGATTTGAATGAAAAGTATTTTAAAAAACAACATGAAAATGGGACTGTAAGAAGCGCATCATTTCAAATAGACTACATGTCGTACTAAACAGCATATAAACAGCCTAAATAGGTCAGGATTCAGACAGGTAGCCTAAGAAGGAACAAAATGTATTATTTTGGATAAATTATTAGCCTATTATTTTAATTATTACAAGGCTATAGCCTACAAGGAAATTGATTGTGAAGTATTTGCGACACACTAGGCTGGCAGGAGCATTAAGACCTCAGCATTATAGTCTATAAATTGTGCATATAGGCTGTGACTTACTTAGAATAAAATAAAATGATGTAACAAAAAACACCTTATTAGTCTCAGCCTACAGTGCCTTTGAAATCACGTTCAGAAACACAAGTTTGACCAGAGTTTGTGGCTTCTGACTCATGTGATGGTGCCTGGAGAGTAGGCCAGCAGCGGAAAATACCCTCTCCATGCTTCCAGAGCCACTGGGGATGCTAAGCACCCATCAGGCCACTCTTGTCAGGCTGAGCAGGGAAGCAGACTTGTTTTTTTGTATTTTTCTATAGGTACCTTGACCTTAGTGTTCTTGTTTTCCTTGTTGTTTCGGGTTAGGTCAGGGTGTGACATGGGTGATGTATGTGTTTTGTCTTGTTTATAGGGCTGTTCCCTTTCTAGGTAGTTTGTATGTCTATGGTTGCCTAGATTGATTCTCAATTAGAGGCAGCTGTCTATCGTTGTCTCTGATTGGGAACCATATTTAGGCAGCCATATTCTGTGCGTACTTTGTGGGTGGTTGTCTTCTGTCTTTGTGTCTATGCACCAGATAGGACTGTTTCGGTTTTTCACATTTGTTGTTTTGTATTTTGTAGTGTTCGCGTTTATTGTCTTTATTAAACATGTTGAACACTAACCACGCTGCGCTTTGGTCCAATCCTTCGTCCACAGAAGAAAACCGTTACAGAACCACCCACCACAAAAGGACCAAGCGGCGTGGTAATGGGCAACAGCAGCGATGTCAGGATTTCTGGACATGGGAGCAAGATCTAGACTGTGTCACTACTTGGGAGGAGATAGACAGGTGGGCGGTCGACCTAGGGAGAGTGTCGGAGCCTGCCTGGGATTCTCTGGAGCAGTGTGAGGAGGGATACCGGCGAATGGAATCAGCACGGAGGCGTGCCCGAGAGGCATCCCCAAAAATGTATTGGAGGGGGCACACAGGGAGTGTGGCGAAGGCAGGTAGGAGACCTGCGCCAACTTCCTGTGCTTACCGGAGAGCGAGAGAGACCGGGCAGGTACCGTGTTATGCTGTGGAGCGCACGGTGTCCCCGGTGCGGGTGGATAGCCCGGTGCGGTACATTCCAGCTCCTCGTATCGGCCGGGCTAGAGTGGGCATCGAGCCAGGTGCCATGAAGCCGTCTCTACGCATCTGGTCTCCAGTGCGTCTCCTTGGGCCGGCGTACATGGCACCAGCCTTACGCATGGTGTCCCCGGTTCGCCAACACATCCCAGTGCCAACACACATCGCCGCACTGGTCGGGCTACAGGGAGCATTCAACCAGGTAAGGTTGGGCAGGCTCGGTGCTCAAGAGCTCCAGTGTGCCTGCACGGTCCGGTCTATCCAGTGCCACCTCCACGCACCAGACCTCCGGTGGCAGCCCCCCACACCAGGCTGTCTCTCCGTCTTCTGCCTACAGGGTCTCCCGCCTGTCCAGAGCTGCTAGAGTCTCCCGCCTGTCCAGAGCTGCTAGAGTCTCCCGCCTGTCCAGAGCTGCTAGAGTCTCCCGCCTGTCCAGAGCTGCTAGAGTCTCCCGCCTGTCCAGAGCTGCTAGAGTCTCCCGCCTGTCCAGAGCTGCTAGAGTCTCCCGCCTGTCCAGAGCCGCTAGAGTCTCCCGCCTGTCCAGAGCCGCTAGAGTCTCCCGCCTGTCCAAAGCCGCTAGAGTCTCCCGCCTGTCCAGAGCCGCTAGAGTCTCCCGCCTGTCCAGAGCCGCTAGAGTCTCCCGCCTGTCCAGAGCCGCTAGAGTCTCCCGCCTGTCCAGAGCCGCTAGAGTCTCCCGCCTGTCCAGAGCCGCCAGTCTGCAAGGATCTGCCAGAGCCCCCAGTCTGCAAGGAGCCGCCAGTCTGCAAGGAGCCGCCAGTCTGCAAGGAGCCACCAGTCTGCCAGGAGCCGCCAGTCAGCCAGGAGCCGCCAGAGCCGCCAGTTAGCCAGGAGCCGCTAGAGCCGTCAACCAGCCTGAGCTATCTCTCAGTCCCGAGCTACCTCTCAGCCTGAGCTACCTCTCAGTCCTGAGCTACCCCTCAGTCCTGAGCTACCCCTCAGTCCTGAGCTACCCCTCAGTCCTGAGCTACCCCTCAGTCCGGAGCTGCCCCTCAGTCCGGAGGAGTTTGTTTAGTCCAGAGGTGTCCCTCAGTCCCGTGGGCCCATTTATTAGGGTTCCCAGGTCAGGGTTGGCTGCGATGGTCGCCGTTCCTAGGAGGCCACAAAAACTGACTAAGACAATGGTGGAGTGGGAGGGAGCCGCCACCGTGGACAGACACCCACCCAGACCCTTCCCTATGGGTTTAGGTGTGCGTCTGGGAGTCCGCACCTTTAGGGGGGGGGGGGGGGGTGTACTGTCACACCCTGACCTTAGTGTTCTTTGTTTTCCTTGTTATTTTGGTTAGGTCATGGTGTGACATGGGTGATGTATGTGTTTTGTCTTGTCTAGGGGTTTTGTATGTTTATAGGGCTGTTCCCTTTCTAGGTAGTTTGTATGTCTATGGTTGCCTAGATTGGTTCTCAATTAGAGGCAGCTGTCTATCGTTGTCTCTGATTGGGAACCATATTTAGGCAGCCATATTCTGTAGGTAATTTGTGGGTGGTTGTCTTCTGTCTTTGTGTCTATGCACCAGATAGGACTGTTTCGGTTTTTCACATTTGTTGTTTTGTATTTTGTAGTGTTCGCGTTTATTGTCTTTATTAAACATGTTGAACACTAACCACGCTACGCTTTGGTCCGATCCTTCGTCCACAGAAGAAAACCGTTACAGGTAGACCTAAAGGTTTTTAGGAAAAATAACCCTATCAAAACAGAAAGCTCATTGAAAGAGGTAATATGTCAGGCCTATTGGGACGAAATCATTGTTAGCCTATTGTATAGATAATAGAACTAAAATGAAGGACACTTTTAAGAGATCAGATTTTTATTTATAAATACTTTGCTACAATGACACACTTAGCTAGCTACCCACCTCGTCCTTTCTGTTAGCATGTGCACATAGTAAACCATCAGGACACTACTACACCACACTCTCTCTCTTGCTCTTGGTCCTGCTTATCTTTGTATATACTGATGTCACATCTGCTCCTCCCCTCCAGTGTACGACATCGCCAGAGTACTAAACACCGGTCCTGGGATTCATCATTACGCACACCTGGCACACATCATTGCGCGCACATGTTAATCATTATGATTCACACCTGGACTTCATTACCTTCATAATTTCCTCCCCTTTATATGTCACTCTCTTATGTTTTCTCACCAGTTGCTATTATTATTGTGTACTGGCGTATAGCCACATGGACTTGTATTGTTTCTGGTTTTGTTTATTAAACGTTTCACCTGTACCTGCTTCCCGACTCACAGCTCCGTTATCACAACTAAACAAAAATGTAAACGCAACATGCAACAATTTCAAAGATTTTAATGAGCTACAGTTCATATAAGGAAATCAGTAAATTTAAATAAAATCATTAGGCCCTGATCTTTGGATCAGAAAACACATCTCCTTCACATAGAGTTGATCAAGCTGTTGATTGTGGAATGTTTTCCCACTCCTCTTCAATGGCTGTGCGAAGTTGTTGGATATTAAGTGGGAACTGGAACACACTGTCATACACGTCGATCCAGAGCATCCCAAACATGCTCAATGGGTGACATATCTGGTGAGTATGCAGGCCATGGAAGAACTGGGACATTTTCAGCTTCCAGGAATTCTTGACCTGGAGCCGTACATTATCATGCTGTAAAATGAGGTGATGGCGGCTGATGAATGGCATGACAATGGGCCTCACGGTATCTCTGTGCATTCAAATTGCCATCAATAAAATGCAATTGTGTTCATTGTCCGTAGTCTATGCCTGCCTATACCATAACCCCACCACTAACATGGGGCACTCTGTTCACAACGCTGACAGCAAACCGCTCGCCCACACAACGCCGTACAAGTGGTCTGCAATTGTTAGGGCGGTTGGACATACTCCCAAATTCTCTACAACGGCGTTGGAGGCGGCTTGTGGTAGAGAAATGAACATTCAATTCTCTGGAAACAGCTCTGGTGGACAGTCCTGCAGTCAGCTTGAGACATCTGTGGCATTGTGTTATGTGACAAAACTGTCAGGCAAAGGAGAATTACTCACTAACAGGGATGTAAACACATTTGTGTACAAAATCGGAGAGAAATTAGCTTTTTGTGTGTATGGAAAATGTCTGGTATCTTTTATTTCAGCTCGTCAAGCATGGGACCAACACTTTTTACATGTGTTTATATTTTTGTTCAGTGTATGTTACCTTGATTTTGCACCTCAGGGTTTTTTTTTCTGAAAATATTTAGCGATCTCCATGACAGTAGCTAAAACAAGGGGCTATAGAAGCACACAAGTAGCCTACAAATGCATGCTGGGCCAGGCATGCCCTGAGGTGGTGAAGTGAATACTATTGGCGGTACTGGAGCGAAATTGGAGTGGGAGAGAAGGTCAACACTCTAGCCTTTGGGAAACTCCCTCCACGCTCCAGTCAAATTGGTCACGCTCTGCTCCAGGTCCACTCCGCTCACATAGGTATACTCTGATCTGTACCCACTGTGAATACCAACCACTTATTTTGTCCACCAGGTGTCAGTAAAGGACAACAGTAGAACAACCAACACTTAAATGCACTGAGGGACTGTCATTGAGCTGAAAAAGTGAATAGATAGTGTATCACTATGGAGTGCAGTGATATGTTTGGTAAACTTGTTGAACAGGCCAGAACACCAAACGGTCAGTAACCCCACTTCCTTCCTTGTCAAGACTAGACACTATGTCTCTTGAAAAGGAAACTGAAACCACAATGCACCATGTCATTAAAGGCACACTCTTCAGGAATGGAGGAAGCAGAGTGATGGCATGTTGAAGTTGGCAAGCCAGTGGGGTTGGTGGATCTTGTGATTAGGATGCCACACTCCTTAATTTGTGAATACCCTCAAAGACTGGGCAAACATAAAACATGTAAATAAATGTAACATGCAAATAACAATTGATTTACGTTGATACATTTTTAGTTCTTAAGTAATTGATTCAAAATGAGAGTTCATCAGAGCGGCCAGCACGCAGGCTCTTTCAACATGATGGCAAATCCAGCCCTCTGATTCTGGAACGGCTCCGTAACCACAGATGCTGGGAGAAGGGAAGGAAGTACAGGGTGAGTATTTAATTATTTTTTAATATTTTTTATTTAACTAGGCAAGTCAGTTAAGAACAAATTCTTATTTTCAATGACGGCCTAGGAACAGTGGGTTAACTGCCTGTTCAGGGGCAGAACAACAGATTTGTACCTTGTCAGCTCGGGGATTTGTAATTGCTTGCTTGAACACGCTTCTTTCTTTCCTTCTTTCTTCCTTTCTTTGCCATGTCCAAGGCTCTGAATTCTACCAGATGCCTCATTGGTTACTGCTGCAGTTGGCCCGCCTACCAGGGTGGACTCCTTCCCTAGGTAAATCCAATATCACTAATAAGGATGGGTTATCAAACCCTATCGTTAGTCAATCCATATTATGTACAGACAATATGAAGTAGTTGACATTTTCTTCCGCAGGCGAACTACAACCAGCTAGAAGAGATCTACAACCTGTGGCGTAACTATGGCAACATAAAGGACTCATGGGCTTAATGTGCTGAGCATCACTGATTGGTTCTTCAACAAGCAAGATGTCCCTACAGCCTATTCTCTCTCTCTCTCCACACCATAGACACATGTTGGTGTGAGAGTGGTGAAAGGGTTTGCTGTCCCTTTTTTTTTGCTTATTTCTGTCTATATATATCTTTTTTGGGTAGGTAGGTTAAGTGATAAATTTTAGTGGTTGTCATGATGGAGACCAGGCAGTGAATTATCCGGTTTAGTTAGGTTTAATAACTCTTCAATCAGACAATTAACATGGAGTCCACCGAGCTACTGGTCCTCATTGCTAGTGTCGTAACGTGACTTATTTATTAAATGTGAAGACTGTTGTATTATCAAATCAATTCTCTATCTATAATTATTCTGTGATTAAATTAATCACGGAATAGTAATATAACTGTTCAGATATTTTATTATCTTATCGATTACAGTCTTCTATTAATGTATTATTACCTCATCAGTCTCATTCCTGAATGTCGCAAACCCTTGGATATCTGCACGAATCCTGACATAAATCATGAATCAGCGATATACAAATTGGCTTAATTATTTATTTACTAACTAACAAATCAATTACATGAACACACCTAGAGTAGGTCATACATTGGTTACTAACATGTGGCAAAGAAAAGTCCCTAGTGGACAAAACCGATATGAAGGCTTGGTAGACAAAGGAAAGGGGTGGGGACAGCTCAAGAGCGGTAAATTCAGATTTTATAACGATACTCATGGAAATGCTAATACTTTGAACATGAGCAACCGCTCATTCGAAAATAAATGGCAATTTACATATTTACTAGTGTATGCCTTTGTTGTCCCTCTCTGCGAACACCGGTCTGTCTGCTGGATAGATTGTAAAGTCTCTGGTTTGTCCACCAGAGATCAAAGTCTTTCGTAGTTGTAGTTTTCTCAGCTGGCTCTGGATAGTGTCTGTTGTAATGGATACGTCAGACGTACTATTCGGTCGTTCGACCGGTAGCGTTTACCAGACAAAAGTACAGCTGCAGCCTGAATAATTGTTCTTTAGTTTGTAGAATTCTTAGCCATTTCAATGTAGAAATTATCTCCATGTTCTCTGGTCTTATCCTTTGGAGTTGCTAATCATTTCAACATGTAACGGCAGCTTCCATGTTTTCTGGTCTACTGTAAATTTATACAACATTCAGATGCAAACCCCATAATTGAGAAGTGTATACAAATAAAGAAACAGTAATGTGTGTCTCCTGTCCTTCATGAGGTCACCAAATGAAACAACCTCGATATGACTGTTCCTTAAGTGTTCCCGGACTAAACCAACTGCTTGGAATACAGAAATACTGTTCAATTATTCAACCTTTTGATGTCCAAGTGTCTCTCTGTGTTCCACAGTCACATTACATACTCAATACTACAGAGCCCAGAAGCAGCGTGTTTTACGACCGCCATAAAGAGGCCCCCTCCACCTCTGCAGGAGAGAGAGGACACTGTAGAGCGGACCCACTGTGACCTGATCCTTCAGATCTTCACAGGAGAGTTATGACACAAGGTTAGTCCTATCTGGTGATGACGATGACACGCATAACCAATCAGTTACGGAGATATCTATCAGACATCGCCCCTTTTCTGAGAGAAATAAAAACTCTAATATCCTCTCTACCTGATACCTAATAATTCACCGTGTGGACTGTTTCAATGCAATCTATTTGTATTTCAATAACATCCTTTTTAGTAAAATAAGTTTTGTTTTTCTTTTAACATCGACATAACTGTGTCAACTCGGACATCGGGGTAGACAGCCCTTTGTCCACAGCAACATAAGGATTATTCTGCCCCGAAACAGTTGCTGTTCCTATACATCTTTCTTTCTTTTGTCTCTTTCTTTTGTCTCTGAACCTCAGTGGTAGTTTTACCTCTCGACCTCTGGAGGTCATTCTCACCAGTTGTGGTGAGGCTGGCTGAGGTGGTGGATTGAGTGAGGGGATGGAAGTTGGCTGGCTCACAGGCAGGACCTGTGTGCTGTCCTCACTGGTAGACCGGGTGACTCTTTCATTGTTCTGCTGCTCTCTGGAGTAGGTGTTACACCCTGATCTGTTTCACCTGTTGTGTGCTTGTCTCCACCCCCCACCAGGTGTCTCCCATTTTTCCCTATTTTCCCCTGTGTATTTATACTTGCATTTTCTGTTTGTCTGTTGCCAGTTCATCTTTCCTTGTCAGATCGTACTAGTGTGTTTTTTTCCAGTTTTCCTGTTTCTCAAGTTTGTGTTTTTAGTCTTCCTGGTTCTGACCCTTCTGCCTGCCCTCGACCTGCCCTTTGCTTGCACTCTGTATGAAAATAAACTTTCTGAGATTTGAACTATCTGCCTCCTGTGTCTGCATCTGGGTCTTATCCTGAGTCGTGATAGTAGGTGACTCTGGAAAACCCTGAAGGTGTTCATTTTCCACAATGTAGGATCTTAGCTCTAGAGATTTGCTGATGACAACTGCTAGTGTTTTCCATCCTTTCCCTCTGTCCAGCTTGACTCTTACACTCTGTCCAGGCTGTAATTCCGGTAGGGGGTGCACTGAATGCCTCCTGTTATCTTCTTTGGGATAGGGGGCAGCATTTTCACTTTTGGATGAAAAGCGTGCCCAGAGTAAACTGCCTCCTACTCAGTCCCAGATGCTAATATATGCATATTATTAGTAGTATTGGATGGAAAACACCCTGAAGTTTCTAAAACTGTTTGAATGATGTCTGTGAGTATGGCAGGCAAAAACCTGAGAAAAAATCCAAACAGGAAGAGAGAAATCTGAGGTTTGTAGTTTTTGAACCCTATCGAATACACAGTGGGATATTGGTTATGTTGCACTTCCTAAGGCTTCCCCTAGATGTCAACCGTCTTTAGAACGTTGTTTGAGGTTTCTACTATGAAGGGGGGCTGAATAAGAGGGGAATGAGTCAGAGGACTGCCAGCAGTCACACGCTGGTCACACGCATTTCACATGAGAGGTATCTCCCGTTCCTTTGCTTTTCTGAAGACTGAGGAATTCTCAGGTTGGAATATTAATGAACATTTATGATAAAAACATCCTAAAGATAGATTCTATACATAGTTTGATATGTTTCTATGACCAGTAATATAACTTTTTTGAATTTTCGTCCGACCTTTCCGCTGGACTTGCACTCACGTTTGGATTTGTTTACCAAACGCCCTAACAAAAGGAGATAAATTGGACATAAATTATGAACTTTATCGACCAAATCAAACAGTTATTGTGGAACTGGAATTCCTGGGAGTGCATTCTGATGAAGATCATCAAAGGTAAGTGAATATTTATAATGCTATTTCTGACTAATGTTGACGGCGCAACATGGCGGATATTTCTTTTGGCTGTTTTGGGCTCTGAGCGCCGTACTCAGATTATGCCTTTTCCGTAAAGTTTTTTTGAAATCTAACACAGCGGTTGCATTAAAGACGAACTGGTAAGCTTGTTTGGCTTTTTGGTCCTTCTGTTTAAAACTGTTGTGGCTGATGCGTTTTGGTTGGAGTTTCCCATCCAGCACTGGGATCGATCCAAACTGGATCTGACGTCCAGTCATGAGTTGTGCTGGGCTTGATACTGTTGTGCTGATGGGTGTGGCTCAGTAGCACATTAGAGCCATGTGTGGGTCAGGTTGTTTAAGAATTCACTTAGCCATCTGTACAGCTCTCTCCGCATCTCCATTTGCCTGTAGGAAATGGGGACTGAAGGGGGTATGAGTGAAACCATACTCCTTGAACTCAGTGCAGACAAGCTGAGTAGTGTTGTCACTAACGAGCTCGGTAGGTATCCCCCAACTTACAAACATACCTTTGAGGCAGGTGATGACCTGCTGATTAGTGTTGGTGAGCTATTTGTATGTCCCTAGAATAGTAGTCCAGCAGTATGAGGTATTTCTTGCCCTCTAGCTCACACAGGTCAGCTGCGATCTTCTGCCACGGACCCTTAGGTAAAGGTATCATGACAAGTTGCTCTCTCTTTTGAGTTGGTTTGTTCTCTATACAGATCCTGCATGACATCCCTTTTCTCGTGATGTGAGGGCTGATGCCCGACCACCACACCGACATCTTGGCTCTTTCTCTGCACTTTGTCAGCCCCCATGTGACCTTTGTGTATCTGTAGAACTTCTTCTCTCTGTGAAGCTGGGCTGACAATCCTGTCTTGATATAGCACAAGTCTGTCCCGCCCCAATAGATGCGCTTTCGCTGTGCGGTATCCCTGTAGCGAGTAGGGTAGCTGCGCCATTCGGAGGCCAGCCTTTTCGGATGTAGCCCATGACCATTTGGAGGGCTGCATCATTGCGTTTCGCCTCTATGATGTCATCCAGCATGTGTGCAGACACTGGTCTGCTCTCCCCCCCAGCTTCCACATATGCTTTGACTTATTATTCTGTGTCGGATGTGTTTTCTTTCAGTGGGTTTCTTGTCAGTGTGTCAACCACCACAGCCTGCTTCCCAGGAACGTGCATTGCTTTCACATTGAGGCACATGAGTAGTCACTGATACCTGAATGGTGCTTTGTCCAGGTCGTACGTGTTGATCAATGGAACGAGCGGCTTACGGTCTGTCTGTAAAACTAAACTGCCCATGCATCCTCTAGGTTATATCAGCTGTGTCGGTGAACCGCTCCCGCATCTGAACTGGCTGACACAGAGGGTACAGCATGATCATAGGTGAGAGGTCAGGTCAACAGGAAGTATTATTAAGGAGATGCTTTACATTGAAATACAGATAGAGATGCAGTAGTCCCAGAGTTAATGATCTCTGCAGTTTTGCATTTCACCTCCTGATGATTGTGATGACTGATCGTGTTAGAATAAAAAAAACAAGGCTTAATCATGCTCTCTATCCATCTGGCTCTTGTCTGTAGGTATGTTTTGATGTGAGAGGAAGCCAGTCCCCTCATCGCCACCTTACCCGCTCTTATCCTTCGGGCCAACTGGAGGCCCAAGGCTGGTTAGGAGACACCGCTAGAGACACTGTAATTGTGATGAACTGAGAGAATATTTGGGTAGCACTGTAATTCATTAATCATATGCTGTCTTCCTCTGTTCTTACCTCTTTCCCTTTCTGTGTCTTCTACACCTCTCTCCCCACCTCGTCTTTCTTCCTCGTTTCATAATGGACATCATATGTGCATTGGAGTACAGATTGAACTTGTATTTGTAATATAATATTACAATGCTTATAATTTTAATGCATGTATTATGTATTCATAACATCTGGATAATGAACTTCTTTCAATAAAGCGTTTCACATTCTCCACTGGTTGAAATTAAGTATCTCATTGAAATAGTATCCTGTGTCCTCAGATTAATACAGATGAAGGGAGATAGATATGCATAGTTTAGAGAGTACATGAAGAGTACATGATCAGTGAATATATTCAATGTACAGGCTACAATGTCGGGATCTCATGCGTGGTAATAACTACAGTACATGTATATAGGACTTGCATCCCTGGCACATTAAAATGATTATATTCTACTCAATCCATAGGCTTCATTAATGCCATTCAGACTTGAAGTTGATACAACAACTATGATAGCTGAGGTTCATAGATTGGTATGTATATTAGTTCAGAACCTAACATGTTAGGGTCCATACACAGACGGGCTACATACTGTAGCTAGCTACAAATCCATAGGCATACAGTTATTTTTATCCTCCACTACACAATAAGCAAGTAAATAGTTAGCTAGCTACGTTACTTCATCTACATTGCATGGCAAGACAAGCTTACACAATTGTACATTCAATTTGCAGTAAATGCTTTAGCTCGCTAGATTCTTTACATCCACTCAATCCCAAGACGACAGACAGCCTAGTTTGAGGGTTTTCTCAGGAGCTCCTAAAACATTAAACAACACGAATTACAATGTCATACTGTACTCATGTCATAACACTAGCTAGCTAGCTGGCTAATGTTAGCTAGTTAGTTAACTTGCTAAATTGCGATTTTCGTAAATGAACTTTATGACAAAAAAATATGCACAATCGTTTGTCTCTACATTAACTAACATATTCCTCTCAATTGTACATTTTTAGGTTGACTCGTTATGGCATTATAATTACCTACATTTGCTTCCACCATAATGTTTTGTCAGCCATTTTTGTTGAAGAAAGCCACCAGGGATGGGTGGCTCGCGACAAATACGTCATTGGAACCACTCAATATGATTGGTTATATAAAAATCTTGGGACCCAAATGTGTGGCAACGTGAGTGCTCTAACTCCCCATTGTGGTGCTCTGGAGCAATGAAGTTGTGATGCTTGGTACCTCTAAGTGTAAGCTCACAACTTTTAAAGGAGGAACCACTGTAGCCCCCAAGACAAGGTTCCTCTTATCATTATCCATACCCGAACCATCTCTCCCTGGTACCTTACATTACACAAACACCAACTCATTCTATGAAATGCATGATGTAGGTTTTATCACCAACCCATTAAATCAATTGTCAGTTCCAGATACCCCTATCTCGAGTAAAACCCATATCCTTGACCACACACCTAGACCAGCTGCAGGGAGCTGGAGTATGCACCTTGACAAATATACAGCATTATTAGAACAGAAATGTCTTACTATTTGTTAAGTATACATAATTGTTAACTATTAATATTAAACAAAGCAGGTAAACATGTTAATTTTCCACTCACAAGGCCCACAGTGATACTGGTAATAAGGTAGTGTGGGGCATGGAATGGGTTGGGGAGTATTTCCTTAGTCATGGGTCTAATATAAGTGCAGGAGTAGCAGTTCTGTTCTCATCAGGCCTAGATCTTAAAGTATCATCTACCTCAGAGGTGGAGCTGTAACATTGTTCTGGGCTCCTGAATCTGGCCTAGTGGTTTTTCAGACAATCATACGGTAACAGTTGAGTATAGCTTGGCAGTTGTACCTCGTCCGAGGTCTTACTGGCACTTTAGTGCTAAATGATTGCATGATGACTCATTTTGTGAGGGGTTTGGTGTATTTTGGGAGAGTTGGAAAGGGAAGAAAGCTGAGTTTGAGAACTTAAGACAATGGTGGGAGATGGGGAAAACACAAGTAAGGATGTTTTGCCAGCAGCACTCTTCCCATGGGACAGCAAGGATAATGTCTACTATTCAGAGGTTGGAGCAGGATATTAGAGGCATTGAGGATAGCCTTATTGGGCAGCAGGTTTTAGGGTCAGAGAGGGAGTTGAGGGCTAAGCGGACGCAGCTGGGGTTTTACATGATCAGGTAAAGGGTGCGCTTATTAGAGAATGGATGGCTACCCTTACGGAAAGGGGTGCTCCAAGTGCATTCTTCTTCAACTTGGAGAGGAAGTCGGCGCAGCAGAAGCAGATGTTCCATTTGCGGTGTCCTTCAGGGTCTCTGATGTCAGATCCAGCGAGACTGAGGAAGATGACTATGGACTTCCACGCAGACAACAGTGACAGCAATACTGATCCACAGTGTGCTCAGGGAATTCTATAGGGGGTTGCCTAAGCTTGGGCCTGAGCAGAGTGCTGGGCTGGAGGGGAATCTTTAGTTTCAGGAACTAACAGCGGCTGTGCAGCAGCTCTCCCCAGGCCGTGTGCCGGGGAACGATGGACTGACAGCTGAGTTTTATAAATGTTTCTGGGGTATATTGGGGAGGGACCTCTTAGAGATCTTTTGGGAGTCCTTTGAGAGCTCTGTACTACCAGTCAGCTGCCAGCGGGCAGTGTGGTCACTACTGCCGAAGAAGGGGGACCTAACTCTATTGAAGAACCAGAGGCCGGTGTTGTTGCTCTGCTTGGATTACAAAATACTGTCCAAGTGTTTGGCAAATCGACTGAAACGTTGTTAGTAGTTCATAGGGACCAGGCATACTGTGTGCCTGGGCGGACAATAATGGACAACTTGTTTCTTTTGAGAGACATCATTAGGATGTATGATCAGGACCTGGGAATAATTTCGATACATCAAGAAAAAGCTTTTGATAGAGTGCCTGTCTGTTTAGGACCATGGAAGTGTTTGGCCTGGGAAGTGGGTTTAGATAATGGATCAAGTTGTTGTATTGTGGGGCTTCTGGTAAAAGTGTGGGGTGGGCTGAGCCAGCCAGTCCCAGTTAGGAGAGGGATTAGGCAGGGGTGTCCACTCTCAGGTCAGCTTTACTGTTTAGTCATAGAACCACTGCTGTGTAGGCTGAGGGAGAGGCTGCAGGGGTTGTAGGCTGAGGGAGAGGCTGCAGGGGTTGTCACTTCCAGGGGTAGTAGGTGGGGAGTCGGTTTCATTGTCAGCTTATGCTGATGATGTAACAGTGTTTGTTAGAGGGGAGGGAGATGTAGAAGAGGTTAGCAGGGCTTTAGTGTTGTTTGAGGTGAACTGGGAGAAGAGTGAGGGTATGATTATGGGGAGATGTTTTAACTTTCTAGTCTGTTAAAAGGAAATAAAGTTTGTTTCAATGATATAAGTATTTTTTTTCTCTGTCTCTCTATTTATCTGTCTCACTCCTGGTTGTGGTAGTGTTTGTCATTGTGTCACAGGCCACTTTTGTAATAACAAATCATCAGTGACCCCCTCAAAATCAGAACAAAACAAACTATACTATGACTTCGGCAGTGCATGGTCATACGAACCAAGTCTCAGGGCCCTGGGAAGAAACATTTTAATGGGCCCATTTCTTGGCATCGGTGAGAAAATGTTACACTTTTCATTGTACACATTTTATCATAGGTCAAAGAGAAAACTTTGCAGTTTAAAAGCTTAAATGACAGTGCATTTATGTTTAAACAAATCATTTTGGGAAAAATACAAGAAGTATTGAGTTGAAAATTGGTGGGGTACTGTGGTTACCAATATCCCTGTGAGCCTCCCAGGCCCATGTTGCCCAGGGTTAAGAACATACATTGTAGATTAATGGTATGACATTGTATTATACCCTCTTAACTTATTCCATGGATCCCTTTGCCAAAATTAGTTAAATCTGTTGTTGTTAGTAACAGCTCTGACAACAGTGGATGATGTCACAGACCAACCTCCCACAGAACTAGAATGAGATTTTGGGATGCATTATTCAATTCATTCTAGAGTGCCAGAGAGTGTGCTCTGGGCGTTCCTAAATTCAGAGCATTGCCAGATTGTCTGTTTGTCTCTCGGATTGTTCAGTGCGCACACTGGACGCTCTGGCCAAGGAGTAGGGTTGATCTGAGCCTCTGCGAGAGTTGTATCCAATTTCAAAATGGCAGTGTCCGTAACGGCAAGATGTGATAGATGTGGCTATATTGATACATTTAAAGTAATAATTCAACATATTGCCAAATGTAATGGCAAAACAAACCCAGGAGGTAATTGAGATATATAGTGTACATTATGTGTTCATGTGTATGTAATTTATTACGTTCACTTACTAGGTAAGCTAACGTTAGCTACATTAGCTAGCTAACTTAGCTAACGTTAGCAAGCTAACTAATTTAGGTTAACATTAACTAGCCAGATGTTTCTTGTTCAAGTTTCTCCATCCTCTAATTGATCTAGGGTTTGTTATCATCAACCTATTAATTAATCAGCTGGGTCAATAGAGAACTGCACCATATAATAGCACTTTACTATGATAGTAACCTTATATTTTTTTATTTATTTTTATTTTGTAGAGTCAGGATCACTGCAGGAGCCAACCAGTGATGGATCAAGGGTGTCAGGGATTCAGGGAGCCAGTGAGGAAACTTCAGCAGTTAGTCATGGAGCCATTGACTCAGGGGAAGCAGGGTTCACCTGGGACCAGGCAGTGGTCTATCTCCTCATTGCGCTTTACAAACAATACAGATCAAATTTTTATTCTTAAAAAATGGAGAAAAAAAGCTGCCTGGGAGCTCATAGCACTAGAAATACATAAGAAAGGCCAACAGGTCACAGGCCCCCAATAATAACAAATAGTAAAAAAATCGTGCTGAAGAATGGCAACATGCCCATATTTTAATGCACTAGACACACTCCTTCATAGATAGCCCAACATCAACCCTGTGTCAATAGCCAGCAACCTCAGTGGGTTTCAGCCCATGTTAGGTCTACCAATTGCCCCAAAGCCCACCGCTCAACCTGACCTGACACAAGCAGGGTCCACCGAGCCAGAGGACAATGCATGCCAGTCAGAGGATGTGGGACAAACAACCCAATCTGTGAAGCCACCACATTTGAAGAAAAGGAAACCTGCAGAGGAGCCAGCTTGGCTTAAAGATTACTGGGTGGAGGTTGATACACGCCAGTTGGCAGCTGGAAAAAGGGAATTGGAAGCACAGACATGCCACACAGAGATGTTGGCCATGATGAAACAACTACTGGAACAACAGAACACTGTAGTAAACATCCTCTAAAGCTTGAAGAAAAAAAAGAGAAGAAGAAAAAAAAACTGAAATGAAATGAATTTAAAGAAAATGAATAATATTTTATTCATTAATTCTATATCAAATGAATATGGTCTCATCAAAACAGTTTTAGGTTTGATATAGGCATATCAAAACATTTATTTATGAGTTCATTATATGCAGTAAATTAAATGCGTTTGCTTGAATTATTAAATTAAAACTATTTGACATTTCTTATTATGGGTGCAGATCCTTGCGACATGGGGCTGTGCATTATCATGCTGAAACATGAGGTGATGGCGGCAGATGAATGGCACGACAATGGGCCTAATACGCTGAGTATACAAAACATAAAGAACACCTGCTCTTTCCATGACATAGACTGACCAGGTGAAAGCTATGATCCCTTATTGATGTCACTTGTCAAATCCACTTCAATCAGTGTAGATGAAGGGGTGGAGACACGTTAAAGAAGGATTTTTAAGCCTTGAGACAATTGAGCCATGGACTGTGTGTGTGCCATCCATAGGATGAATGTGCAAGACAAAAGATTTAAGTGCCTACAACACTGCTGGGTTTTTCACACTTTAAACTTCTTGTAACTACCCATCCCGGATCCGGGAGCATTGTCATCAACTATAGTAATTAGCATAACGCAACGGACAAAAAATATTAATTTTCATGAAATTAGTCTTTTGTTAATCACCCTGTCATCTCAGATTTTGAAATTAGGCTTTACAGCCAAAGCAAGAAAAGCATTTGTGTAAGTTTATCGATAGCCTAGCATAGCATTATGCCTAGGTAGCAGCAGAAAACCTGGTCACGAAAATCAGAAAAGGAATCAAATTAAATCGTTTACCTTTGATGAGCTTCGGATGTTTTCACTCACAAGACTCCCAGTTAGATAGCAAATGTTCCTTTTTTCCAAAAATATTATTTTTGTAGCCGAAATAACTCAGTTAGTTCTTCAGGTTTGGCTGAGAATTCGACCGGAAATTGCGGTCACACAACAACGCCGAAAAATATTCCAAATTAGCTCCATAATATCGACAGAAACATGGCAAACGTTGTTTATAATCAATCCTCAAGGTGTTTTTCAAATATCTATTCGATAATATATCCACCGGGACAGCTGTATTTTCCGTAAGACCGGGAGGAAAAATAGCCAGACACTTACGCAATGTAGTCGCTTACGCTCATTCTTCAACATAAAGGCGTGAAACTAAGTCAAAATGCTGTAGACACCTTGGGGAATACATAGAAAAAGGAATCTGGTTGATAGCCCATTCACTGCTCAATAGGGACGCATCGGAACGCAGAGCTTTCAAAACATGAGTCACTTCCTGATTGGATTTTTCTCAGGCTTTCGCCTGCAATATCAGTTCTGTTATACTCACAGACAATATTTTTACAGTTTTGGAAACTTTAGAGTGTTTTCTATCCTAAGCATGTTCTAGCATCTTGTCCTGACAAAATAGCCCGTTTACTTTGGGAACGTTATTTTTTCAAAAATGAAAATAGTGCCCCCTAGTTACAACAGGTTTTAACAGTTTTCCGTGTGTATTGCGGAGGGGGGGGGGGGGGGGGGGGGGGGGGGGGGGGGGCGCAACTCAATATTAGGAAGGTGTTGCTAAGGTTTGGTACACTCAGTTAATACAGACAGTATGCTGTTGTGGAGGGTAAGTTGTGCTTTGAAAGAGGCTGTGCTCTGACCTTGAACCTGAGGATTGTTGTTTGTTTAGTCTGTGCTGGTCTTAAAATAAAACACACACATCACACATTCACCAGTTGGTCTCGGCTTCCAAACCACTATCTGGGAAGCTCTATTGACGTTTGATGTGGATCTATATTTAACCAGTAGAGGTAGCAGTAGACCACAGTGCACTGCTGTTGAGACCGTTTTTGAATGCAGTTGAGCAGCATTGGAATTGCTGGAGTGTCAGACACAAAAAAACAATCACACATAAACTGTAGATGGTGTCATGCACAGGCGTCATAATACAATGACAGACAATACCTCCCTTTCTCCTCCTCCTCTTCCTCCTCCTCCTCCCGTGCTTTGTGAATTGTATTGTGTCTAACCTTGGTTTGAAAGGAGTGTGTGAACCCAGATCAGATTCCAGCCCTTGGTCTGGTCACATGATTGGATGGTAGACGCATCAGTGTGTGTGTTGTGTGACACAAGTGAACTCAGGGAGCGATTTGTCTGTCCGGAAGAAAGAAGGGGTTCTCCTGATATTCGCACGCATGCACACACATAAGCGTACTTGATTACTCTTAATCGCAATGAAAGACAGAGGGCCTGTATTTATGCTATAGGGCCTTGGATATGTAGAGTACACAGTATGTGTTGTTGCATGCTATATGGCTTATTTTGTCTGAGTACATTACAGATTATACTGGGTAGATTAAGGATAAGATGTATTGGTACGTGTGAATAAGATTTTTGTATGTGCTAATGCAAATGCACAAACACAAGGACACATGGTGTGGCAGGTCGTCTCAGGCCACATTTGGTGTCTGTGTGTATTTGGGGGAAAAGGATCTTTGCCTTCCTTTTTTCTCCTTTCACTCGTCTCAGATATCCGCCAGCTGGACGAATGTGACACATCTCTCATTGTCAAGGTCTCCGCCCTTTGGGAACGAGAAGAGACGGAGAGAGAAGCAAGGGACTGTGAGAGAGGGAGCAAGAGAGAGGGGTAACGAAAGAAAGGGTGTGTATGACAAGGAGGCAAGTGGGTGAGGGAGGGGGAGGGGGAGCGAGAGATGAGAGAGAAGAAGAGAGATGTGAGAGCAAGGGAACGAGGCAGGGAGAGGGGAAAATAATGTGTTCCTGCCGATGCTCACGTAGGCCCACAGCTGCAGAGCTGCAGTTGCTACTCCCCCCCAAAAATCTGGTCCTTCCCCCCACCTACCCCTGAGTCACGCTCCCAGTCATGCTTTCTGCCTCTCGCCTCAGTCACCAAGAGAGACCTGACATGGAGGTGGCACGTGGCTACATCAGGGGGGCTGGGGGATATGGAGGGGTGTGGATAGAGGAGAGGGGATGTGGGTCATCCTGCTTTTCAAAGGGAGCGGAGCGTGATCCCCCTCCTGTACTGTACAATCCCCAAAAGAGTATTGCCAAGCTGTGCGTGCTTGTAAAACTGTGTGTCTGTCTTTGCTGATATGTTTACATTCCTATAAATACTGTGAATAATATAGCCTACTGTGTCAAAAAAAGGGAGCACTTTGTGTGAGTGAGTGAGTGAGTGAGTGAGTGAGTGAGTGAGTGAGTGAGTGAGTGAGTGAGTGAGTGAGTGAGTGAGTGAGTAGGTGAGTGAGTGAGTGAGTGAGTGAGTGAGTGAGTGAGTGAAAGAGAGAGACAGAGAGACCGAGAGAGAGACAGCGAGAGAGACAGAGATAGACAGAGAGAGCGAGACAGAGAGAGAGACACACAGGGAGAGAGACAGAGAGAGAGACACAGAGAGAGACACACAGGGAGAGACATAGACACACATATAGAGAGACACACATACAGAGAGACACACCGAGAGAGACTGAGACAGAGAAAGAAAAAATTGTCAGAATGGACCATTTTAAAATAATGTCAACTAGATTCCCAGATTCTAACTTTTAAAATATTTGCTGTATGTGTAATATCTCTGTTAATCTTTATGTGACTTGTATGTCCATTTATGACTATGTGTACGCATATATTGCCATATATGGATGTATGTGTAGGCAAAGTTAATGCCATATTCCACTGCTGTGTGATTTTTATGAATGAGTTTCCAGTTTATCCGGCAGTGGCTGCTGTTGATTCAGCTGAACAGCCACAGCCATCTCCACGACATTACGTTGCCAAGGCCGTGTATGAGGCGAGCTGCACGTTGCTGTGGCGTTAAGTGTGTGTGTGGCGACGTGCCAGGCTGTCAGCTGCCTACTGTGTGGGTCAAAGTCAGACAAGCCAGCCAGAAACCACTGACACACACTCATACACACGTACACACGCACACACACACACACGTACACACACACTCGCACACACACTCGCGCACACACTCGCGCACACACTCGCGCACACACTCGCGCACACACACACACACACACACACACACACACACACACACACACACACACACACACACACACACACACACACACACACACACTTATGTGCAAAGGATACACACACGCAGAGAGGGCATGATAACTGAGCTCTGCTCTTTACCACACCCTTACATTCTCTCTCCCTCTTTCTGTATTTATCTCCCTCGGTCTGTGCCTCTCAGTCCCTCTGTGAACACAGTAAATTGTAGGCCCACAACTCCAGGATGGCATCTTACAGTGCAAACAAATTTACCTGCCTCTGTGTGTGTGTGTGTGTGTGTGTGTGTGTGTGTGTATGTGTGTGTGTGTGTGTGTGCGCATGCGCGTGTGTGTCTGTGTGTGTGTGCACGGGTGTGCGCGTGGGCCCACTCTAACTGTACTTTACTGGTACTGTATTCTCATTTAACTGGTTTACTTGGCTCTCTCGCTTTGTTTTCTTTCTCTCTCTGACTGTATTCAAACTCCAGTCTCTGGGCATCAGCACAAAACTCAGGCTCCCACAATCTGGACCAAGACTCAAGTGTGGGAACAGCAAGAAGGGCCAATGTCAATGTCCCATGTTGTCGTGCCTAGCTTTTTCTGCATTTGGAGACCAGTCCTTTTTGTTGAATAATACAAAATAAAATAAAAATAGTAATTTAGCAGATGCTCTATCCAGAGCAACTTACACTAGTGAGTGCATACATTTTCATACTTTTTCATACTTTTTCATTTGTGTATTTAGTTTGCAGTGGCCTTCATTATATACAGTGCCCTCCGTAATTATTGGGACAGTGAAGCATTTTTTCCTCTTTCAGCACTATACTCCCAACAATGACTATAGCTTAAAGTGCAGAGTGTCAGCTTTAACTTCAGGGTATTTACATCCATAGCGGCTGAACCGTTTAGAAATTAAAGCTCTTTTTAAACATAGTTGTAACGGGAAGCAAGTTCAGGGAGTGTTTTAATAAAATAAACGTAACATAACAAGAAACTCTAACAGAGCACAGACTTACGCCTATGGAACCCTGACCTGTTCACCGGACGTGCTACCTGTCCCTGACCTGCTGTTTTCAACTCTCTAGAGACAGCAGGAGCGGTAGAGGTACTCTCAATGATCGGCTATGAAAAGCCAACTGACATTTACTCCTGAGGTGCTGACCTGTTGCACCCTCGACAACCACTGGGATTATTATTATTTGACCCTGCTGGTCATCTATGATCACATCTTGGCCATGTTCTGTTATAATCTCCTCCCGGCACAGCCAGAAGAGGACTGGCCAGCTCTCATAGCCTGGTTCCTCTCTAGGTTTCTTCCTCTGTTCTGGCCTTTCTGGGGAGTTTTTCCTAGCCACCGTGCTTCTACACCTGCATTGCTTGCTGTTTGGGATTTTAGGCTGGGTTTCTGTACAGCACTTTGAGAAATCAGCTGATGTAAGAAGGGCTTTATAAATATATTTGATTTGATTTGATGATGCTGTTTGTATGGCTGCTATAAAAGTGAACTGTGTGTGCAGGGAATAAAGGGTCTATTCATTCCTCCAATTATGTGGCAAAGCATTTCTTAAACGGAATGAAATGGGGATGGACCTACCTGAATTTGTCCAATAGAAACTCTAATTTTAGTTGCAAAATGTAAAGTTTCTCAACTGTTTGGACTAATGATTAAACCCTAGATCCGCTTGATACAGGTATGAGTGTGCAAGGGAGTATGGAATGTGTCAATGTCTGTCACCTTGATTATTCCAATTTGTCTCTCGACCTGTGCACCTGCATCATTTAATTTGTAGGCTAGGTTGTAGAAAACTCATGATGAGAATAGGGCAAATGTAGTAGCCTAAACCTAATAATATTATATTGAGCTGATTTAATGGAATATGAATGATAGACTGTCATCCATGCTATGCTGTAATAGAAATAAGGCCATGCTCATTAAAATTTAAATCATCCTCCCTAATCTCAAATGGTACCGACCACCACTGGTATAGAGTGCCTTCAGAAAGTAATCAGACCCCTTGACTTTTTCCAAATGTTATTACATTGCAGTCTTATTCTAAAATTGGTTAAATAAAAATGTTTGCAGACTTATTAAAAATCCAAAACAGAATACCTTATTTACATAAGTATTCAGACCCTTTGCTATGAGACTCGAACTTGAGCTCAGGTGCATCCTGTTTCCATTGATCATCCTTAAAATGTTTCTACAACTTGATTGGTGTCCACCTGTGGTACATTCAATGCATTGGACATGATTTGGAAAGGCACACACCTGTCTATATAAGGTCCCACAGTTGACAGTGCATGTCAGAGCAAAAACCAAGCCATGAGGTCGAAAGAATTGTCCATAGAGCTCCGAGACAGGATTGTGTCGAGGCACAGATCTGGGGAAGGGTACCAAAAAATAAAACAGCCCGCTTGGAGTTTGCCAAAAGGCACCTAAAGACTCTCAGACTATGAGAAACAAGATTCTCTGGTCTGATGGACCAAGATTGAACTCTTTGGTCTGAAAGCCAAGCCTCATGTCTGTAAGAAACCTGGCACCATCCCTACGGTGAAGCATGGTGGTGTGGGGATGTTTTTCAGCGGCAAAGACAGGGAGGCTCGTCAGGATCGAGGCAAAGATGAATGGAGCAGAGAGATCCTTGATGGAAACCTGCTCCAGAGCGCTCAGGACCTCAGACTGGGATGAAGGTTCATCTTCCAACACTCAGTGTATAATTTAATTAGGCAAATCCACTCCCACCATCACCGACCAAATTTGCAGCTTCGACAGCAATTGTGCCCTTTCCAAATAGTCTCTATCTTAGTCAAAGATTTATAACTAAATCAAGATAGACCACTGTCTGTTGTTTCCAATAGGAACAAATTAGTCATAGTGGGCAGAACAAGTAAGGATATGAGCAATTCCAAGCACGCACTAGTGAGATCCTATTGGCACGTTCTAGCATGCGTCTGCATATTTACGTTAGGAAATGCCTACTCTGTGAGGTGCGCGTGTGCAATAACTCAATTCGCCTTTGCACTCCTACACAGCGCAATTTAAAAAAAAACGTTTGCAAAGGGTAAAGTCTACAAAACTTAGTCCACTCTGTTCATAGCAGATTCTAGTTTTGGGAACAGAAAACGATATTAAAAGCAAATGTTTCATCGATGAGAAAATCTGCAGAATGTCGGCCAAAATCCATCTTGTTCCATCTTCTCCCACTGCCGCCAGTGGGCTTCCTCTCACTACCATATTTGGTAGTGAGTGGAAACACCAAGCGGACACTTCACATTTATATGTCCAGTGAAATATCTGTCTACTTGTTCTATCTGTGTCATAGTATTGAATTACTTAGTATTGAATACTTTTTATTGTTTCCAACAGCCCTCCAGTGTCACAGTAACTTTGCATTATGGTTAGCGTTATAATTATCACCAAGTGGTTTAACCCTATTGGTGCATGTGTGGGGTGTTTGTGTTGAACAGAAATTATTTATAGCTTTTTATCCATTCTTTATTACCACATTCATGATAACATTAATGATAACTACTATCAATCTTCCGACACCTGTTCCTACAAGAGTTCCTGTTATAACTTCAATGTGGAAAGAGAATGCTTAGTAAATTCTCACAATCAAAAGCTGTTACGTCTTGTACCCTATCCTATCTCCTTCCTCTCTCTGACGACCTACTTCTGTCAGCACCAAGGTGAGCGAGTCTCCTTACGTAAGCTTTTTGACTTTGCCTCAGGTAGACTGGAGTGGTTAAGTGATCTGTGTGTGTCTTGTCTTTGGTCCAACCCCTCCTCTCTGGTTGTTCCAGGAGGAAAAGATCAAACAGTGGCTGTAGGGATAACATTCAGTCTTCTGCAGACCTAATGCCTCTAAACATTAACCCTGGGAAACAATCATCTGTTAATGAAATACCATTGGAATGCTGCAGAGTGACTTTAGCTGTTAATGGAATACCTGCTGTAAGCGTGGCACACTAACACTGATTACGTTTCACCTACTGTCCCTCATATACACAAGTATAGTATGATAGAGAGTAAGAGAGCAGAAGAGAAAGAAAAAGGGAGTTGAAGAGAGACTTGGAAAGAGAAAGTTTCATTTTTGAGAGAGAGAGAGACAGGGGGAGAGAGGGAGAGAGAGAGGAGAGAGGGAGAGACAGAGGGAGAGAGGGAGAGAGAGAGGGGGAGAGGGAGAGAGAGAGAGACAGAGGGAGAGAGGGAGAGAGAGAGGGGGAGAGGGAGAGACAGAGGGAGAGAGGGAGAGAGAGGGGGGGAGAGGGAGAGGGAGAGACAGAGGGAGAAAAAGACAAGAGGGAGAGCGAGACCGAGGGAGAGAGAGACCAAGGGAGAGAAAGACCAAGGTGGAGACGGAGAGAGAGGGAGACAAAGAGAGAGAGAGAGAGAGAGAGACAGAGGGTGAGAGAGAGACCGAGGGAGAGGGGGGGTTTGGGGGGTGTGATAAAAGGCATCAAGTCATTGAGAGAGAGAGAGAGAGAGAGAGAGAGAGAGAGAGAGAGAGAGAGAGAGAGAGACAGAGAGACAGAGAGAGAGAGAGAAAAATTGTTCCTTGACTTCCATAATCAGTTGGTTACACAGTTGACCAAACACAGATCAGGGTGCAGAGACACCTGTTATATTGGCACAATCAGAGCAGAGTCCCTCTGATGCTGCTGCATGCTGTGGCCTTCCTGCACACTGGGACCTAGATGTATGCCCTCCTGCACTGTGGAACCCACCTGTACAATTGGGCCCACTTTAATATTGGCAACTGCACCATGGGGCCCACCTGCATATTGGGACCTACTGCCAAACTTAAGCCCACCTGCATTGTGGAGCACACCTGCACCAGGGTTGGACTCTCTCTAGTGGGACTCTCTCTAGACTTGTGTTCTCAACCTTGGAGCCAGTATGTGAACAGCTATGCTCTCAGTGCAGCGTGTAACAAACACAGTGGACGCTTTGTGTCAAAAGAGACACTTTTCCAAACATTGACGAAAACGTCCTCTTTGCTCTGTAACAGAGACAGTTAGCCACAGATAAGACAACTGATCACATGGACAAAGATATGTGAAGACTTCCACATACTGTATATATGAGTAATATGTCTACTATGCCAACATGTAACACAGCGATCAAAGTGCTGTATCTCCCATGGCTTTTAAACATTTTGCCACTGTAGCTTGGCAGGCTAATAGTACAGGCACGTAACTGTATAGCGAGCCAGAAGGTTAACAGCCAGTCTGTTACAGCTGCGGTGGCTTGGAGGCAACAGAAGAGTCATGGAATGAGACTATGATTCATGCTACTTGAATCATGGAACGAGCTTCGGCAATCATCATATTGTGTTTTCAAATTTCAAATGAATTACCATTAGCTTGCAGGTGGCCCATCTGAAGTTAATTTAGTTTGTCTTTGAGTGTTTTTCCCCATTTGGAGGTACCCTGATGACAGATTTTTTAAACCTTTACTAATGATAAGAATAATGATAAGGCTTCTTATTGTTTAATTTCCATCAATTTAAAGACAGAAATCAGAAAGCTCTTGTAAGACAGAGCCTTTGACCAAGCAAGCGTGTTATTATGCGTCTGTGTCTTGAAAGAGCCTTTGACCAGCAGGGGGCCATGACAGCCTGACCCAGTGTTGGGGATCAGATCACGACCCCGATCAGTATTTACCACCACACCACAGACCCAGATGATCCAAGTCTTACCATTCCTTCTCGACACCATTGTTTACAACTGTCTGTCATTATACTGCATCTTATTTTCTCACACCAAATTATGAAAGCTCCCTATCATGTAAGGGTTCTGCTTCTAAACTTTTCTTCAGCTAAGATCTGCTTTAGGATCAGCTTTATAAACCCGAATTAGATCATAAACGCAACTGGTGAAATCATAAAACTGGTTCTGGACCTGTGCTTGGAGACATCTCCAGTCTCCACCAGTCCACCACACTCTGGTACCATATTCTGTTGTGTGTATCGATTGAGTTAAGTGTCAGAGTTAACTCAATCAACTCAATCAGAGTTTCCTTGAAGCTCAGAGCTCTCTTTGCTGCCCAGAGGGTACATTAGGTCATTGAGAGAGAGAAAGAGATAAAGAATTAGCGAGAGAGGGGATAAGAGAGAGAGAGAGCATGAGAGGGAGAGAGATAAAGAATTATTGCGGGGTGGGGGCGATAAGCGAAAGAGGAACAAGTGCACATAGCAAAAAAAAAAAAACAGTTGGCTGCCATTTTCTCAGCCTTCTGAGAAGTCGGCAGTGAATGCCCTCACTCGCTAGTACATTTCTGCTGACGCTGACTTGGGTTATGACTCTACAGGATGTCCGATAAGAACAAGGAGGAAGCTTCTCCTTTCAGGGTTTTCATTGCTTTTCTTCATCACCTCCACACATTAGGTACACAGTCATACACACTGGTTATTTACAATGGATTTTGGAATAGCAGTTGAACTGTTGTCGTACTCTGAACGACTTGTGGTTCTAAAGCAAAGGAAAATATACATATGGCCGTATTAATAAGTTGCACATGCAATAGGAATATATTCACAGGGATGAATCCCATAGGATTACACCAATAAGGGATACATATATCAACATACAGTATGTACAAACATATCCCGGAGAGAGTGAGAGAGTATTGTTTTTTGTTAACATTTCGATTAACATAATTCCACATTGATATTATGGGGTATTGTGGGTAGGCTAGTGACAAACAATCTCAATTGAATCCATTTGAAATTTAGGCTGAAACACAACAAAATGTGGAAAAAGTCAAGGGGTGTGAATACTTTCTGAAAGCACTGTAAGTTAGATGCTCCTATCAAAGGTGGTTAAAATGTTCCCACAATTAAACAGTTTGTTAGAGTGTGATATGACGGATTGTGATTGGGGCGCCAGTTGTGATTGGGGCAGCAGGTAGCCTAGTGGTTAGAGCGTTGGGCCACTAACCGAAAGGTTGCTAGATTGAATCCCCGAGCTGACAAGGTAAAAATATGTTGTTCTGCCCCTGAACAAGGCAGTTAACCCACTGTTCCTAGGCTGTCATTGTAAATAAGAATTTGTTCTTAACTGACTTGCCTAGTTAAATAAAGGTTAAATAAATAAAAGGAAGGATTCTGGTTTCTAGAAGGGAGATACTGTACAAGCTCATAAATTAGGAGACCCATAATATAAAAAGTGCATGATAAAGTAGTGGCAGATGACACGTAGGGAGAATTCCAGAACTGAGCAGAACTGTATAACAGCGTAGCTAAAGTGGGGATGAGGAGGATCTGATTTAGTACTTTAATATATTGCATATTCTGAATGAAAGTGAAAAGATGACGCAGGATTGTATGGACGCTGCTTTGATAGCTCTGAACCAACTTTGACTTAATTTTCACGAAGTGTATCCACTATCATTTCTTATAACTGACAAGAACTTTTGAACATCAGATCGGCTGTTACATACAGTGCCTTGCGAAAGTATTCGGCCCCCTTGAACTTTGCGACCTTTTGCCACATTTCAGGCTTCAAACATAAAGATATAAAACTGTATTTTTTGTGAAGAATCAACAACAAGTGGGACACAATCATGAAGTGGAACGACATTTATTGGATATTTCAAACTTTTTTAACAAATCAAAAACTGAAAAATTGGGCGTGCAGAATTATTCAGCCCCCTTAAGTGAATACTTTGTAGCGCCACCTTTTGCTGCGATTACAGCTGTAAGTCGCTTGGGGTATGTCTCTATCAGTTTTGCACATCAAGAGACTGACATTTTTTCCCATTCCTCCTTGCAAAACAGCTCGAGCTCAGTGAGGTTGGATGGAGAGCATTTGTAAACAGCAGTTTTCAGTTC
Source organism: Oncorhynchus mykiss (assembly GCF_013265735.2). Lineage (NCBI taxonomy): Eukaryota > Metazoa > Chordata > Actinopteri > Salmoniformes > Salmonidae > Oncorhynchus > Oncorhynchus mykiss. The sequence continues at coordinate 21,866,664 of NC_048568.1, forward strand.
TTTCCACAGATTCTCGATTGGATTCAGGTCTGGACTTTGACTTGGCCATTCTAACACCTGGATATGTTTATTTTTGAACCATTCCATTGTAGATTTTGCTTTATGTTTTGGATCATTGTCTTGTTGGAAGACAAATCTCCGTCCCAGTCTCAGGTCTTTTGCAGACTCCATCAGGTTTTCTTCCAGAATGGTCCTGTATTTGGCTCCATCCATCTTCCCATCAATTTTAACCATCTTCCCTGTCCCTGCTGAAGAAAAGCAGGCCCAAACCATGATGCTGCCACCACCATGTTTGACAGTGGGGATGGTGTGTTCAGGGTGATGAGCTGTGTTGCTTTTACGCCAAACATAACGTTTTGCATTGTTGCCAAAAAGTTCAATTTTCTTCTTTTCCCCTCTTCTGGGGGTCTAGAAATTATTGAATCGGCCCAGAATCGGGTGTCGGACTCAGCCCGGAATCAAAATGAATGACTGCTCAGAATCGGCCCAAGTACATCGGGCCATTTCAGTCAACAGGAATTCAGCCGACTTTCCCGGCATCTGACCAGAATTCCCCCAGAAGCGGCCCGATGCAATTTAAATAAATGTCTAATATTACCCGGTTTAGTAATTTTAAATATTACTATTATACATTTTATAGATGGAAATTATAACCATCCACAATATTTTTAAATAATTGTATTTTTTTCCTAACCCCTTTTGTCATATCCCATTTTTATCCAGTTGTCATATTCCATTTTTATCCTGTTGTCATATCCCATCGCTGGGACACTCCCATACAGCCTCAGGAGAGGCGATGGTCGAGAGCCATGCGTCCTGCAAACGCAAGCCCGCCAAGCCACATGGCTTCTTGACACAATGCACACTTAACCCGGAAGCCGCAACAATTTGTCGGAGGAAACACCATACACCTCGTGACTGTGTCAGTGTAAATGCGCCTGGCCCTGTCTTTCTTTCTATCTGAGCAGCTAACCGATCGCTGCAGCTGTACATAGTCTATTGGTAAATAGCCCACCCATTTTCACCTCCCTCATTCCCATACTGTTTTTATTTATTTACTTTTCTGCTCTTTTGCACACCAATATCTCTACCTGTACATGACCATCTGATCATTTATCACTCCAGTGTTAATCTGCAAAATTGTAATTATTCGCCTACCTCCTCATGCCTTTTGCACACATTGTATATAGACTCCCCCTTTTTTTCTACTGTGTTATTGACTTGTTAATTGTTTACTCCATGTGTAACTCTGTGTTGTCTGTTCACACTGCTATGCTTTATCTTGGCCAGGTCGCAGTTGCAAATGAGAACTTGTTCTCAACTAGCCTACCTGGTTAAATAAAGGTGAAATAAATAAATAAAAATCACAGGAGTCACTACAGCACGATGGGACAAGAACATCCCGGCCGGCCAAACCCTCCCCTTACCCGGAAAATGCTGGGCCAATTGTGCATGGCCTCACGGGTCTCCAGGTCGCGGCCAGCACAGGTATCGAAACAGCATCTGTGGCAACGCAGTTTGTACTGCGATGCAGTGTCTTAGTCCGCTGCGCCACTTGGGAGGTCTCATCCACAAAGTTTTTAATGCTTGTCAATTGCCTTGCACAAAGTATCAAAATACTAAAATACTAAAATACTACTTAAACAGGACTCTTAAAGAATTTTTTATTTTTTTTAAATCGCTTTTTTTATCACAGAAACAATGACAAAATATGGAAAAATAAATACATAAATAAATATTAATTATATACAGTGGGGCAAAAAAGTATTTAGTCAGCCACCAATTGTGCAAGTTCTCCCACTTAAAAAGATGAGAGAGGCCTTTAATTTTCATCACAGGTACACTTCAACTACTTCAACTAAAAAAAATCCAGAAAATCACATTGTAGGATTTTTAATGAATTTATTTGCAAATTATGGTGGAAAATAAGTATTTGGTCACCTACAAACAAGCAAGATTTCTGGCTCTCACAGACCTGTAACTTCTTCTTTAAGAGGCTCCTCTGTCCTCCACTCATTACCTGTATTAATGGCACCTGCTTGAACTTGTTATCAGTATAAAAGACAACCTGTCCACAACCTCAAACAGTCACACTCCAAACTCCACCATGGCCAAGACCAAAGAGCTGTCAAAGGACACCAGAAACAAAATTGTAGACCTGCACCAGGCCGGGAAGACTGAATCTGCAATAGGTAAGCAGCTTGGTTTGAAGAAATCAACTGTGGGAGCAATTATTAGGAAATGGAAGACATACAAGACCACTGATAATCTCCCTCGATCTGGGGCTCCACGCAAGATTTCACCCCGTGGGGTCAAAATGGTGGCTGACTAAATACTTTTTTGCCCCACTGTAAAGCAGTCCGTGTAATCATCTGCCAGAGAGTAGCCACAATCGGCCCAAGCCCCAATAATACACTTGGGCCAGATAACTCGGCCCGAGCTCAATCCCTGCATCCTAGCCATAAGTATGAGGAGCATAAGTACGCTGCGGTCACAAGACGCAGGCCTCCTTCCTGCAAACAGCTGGAGGCAGGGCTGTCTCCTATAGAGCTCCATTTTTATGGAATGGTCTGCCTATTCCTGTGAGAGAAGCAGGCTCGGTCTCGACCGTTAAGTCTTTACTGAAGACTCATCTCTTCAGTGGGTCCTATGATTGAGTGTAGTCTGGTCCAGGAGTGTGAAGGTGAACGGAAAGGCACTGGAGCAACAAATCGCCCCTGCTGTCTCTGCCTGGCCGGTTCCCCTCTCTCCACTGGGATTTTCTGCCTCAAACCCTATTACAGGGGCTGAGTCACTGGCTTACTGGTGCTCTTCCATGCTGTCCCTAGGAGGGGTGTGTCACTTGAGTGGGTTGAGTCACTGACGTGATCTTCCTGTCCGGGTTGGCGCCCCCCTCTCGGGTTTTGCCGTGGGGGAGATCTTTGAGGGCTATCCTTGGCCCTCTTTCAGGATAGTAAGTTGGTGGTTGAAGATATCCCTCTAGTGGTGTGGGGGCTGTACTTTGGCAAAGTGGGTGGGGTTATATCCTGCCTGTTTGGCCCTGTCCGGGGGTATCGTCGTATCGTGTCTCCCTACCCCTCCTGTCTCAGCCTCCAGCATTTATGCTGCAATAGCTAGGGTCAGTCTGTTATATCTGGAGTATTTCTCCTGTCTTATCCGGTGTCCTGTTTGAATTTAAGTATGCTCTTTTGAATTCTCTCTCTCTCTCTCTCTCGAATTCTCTCTCCTTCTGTCTTTCTTTCTCTCTCAGAGGACCTGAGGCCTAGGACCATGCCTCAGGACTACCTGGCATGATGACTGCTTGCTGTCCCCAGTCCACCTGGCCGTGCTGCTACTCCAGTTTCAACTGTTCTGCCTGCGGCTATGGAACGCTGACCTGTTCTCCTGATGTGCTACCTGTCCCAGACCTGCGGTTTTCAACTCTCTAGAGACAGCAGGAGAGGTAGAGATACTCTGAATAATCAGGCAATGAAAAGCCAACTTACATTTACTCCTGAGGTGCTGACCTTTTGCACCCTCTACAATCACTGTGATTATTATTATTTCACCCTGCTGGTCATCTATGAACATTTGAACATCTTGGCCATGTTCTGTGATAATCTCCATCCGGCACAGCCAGAAGAGGACTGGCCACCCCTCATAGCCTGGTTCCTCTCTAGGTTTCTTCCTAGGTTCCGACCTTTCTAGGGAGTTTTTCCTAGCCACCGTGCTTCTACACCTGCATTGCTTGCTGTTTGGGGTTTTAGGCTGGGTTTCTGTACAGCACTTTGAGATATCAGCTGATGTACGAAGGGCTATATAAATACATTTGATTTGATTTGATTTTATAATCTGATTATAATACGATTCATACATTCATACAGTAACAGAGTAGTATTCTGTTTAGTTATAATTCTAAGCTAAATGTATACATAATTTAGTCATTATTCATAAAAATCCCATAACATATCCACCCTATGACTAAATATTATACATCCAATCACACCTCTATTTTTATTAGAATGTTAAAAAACACATCTATTTTTATTAGAATGTTAAAGAGCACACATCTATTTTTATTAAAACTATCTCTTGTTATCCAAATACAACCTAACAAAGACCAACATATGTATTACATTGACTGTTCCAGGCCTACATCAGAATCATAACACTTCTTCTCAGGATTTTCGTTATAATCTTCATCAAAGAAATAGTCTAAACATCAAAACATAAGAGAACCTAAACATTAAAAATGGTCTCATTTAACATAGGCTTCTCGTATGTGAAGGATCCGGATCCATATGCTAGGTCTAGAATCATGTATTCATCATTCCACTGGTCAGAGCTCGGAATCGGCCTGTATCTCACCATCTGTTGTCTCATCGATTTCTCCAGAGTCCTGGAAATGAGAACCTTTCACACCGGACTCATCCACACAAAACTAACACGGTCACACAGGTGAAGGTTGCACAAAACACAGTGATCATGATGTTTATTCATTTCCCAAACACACTATCACACCAATTTGTTAGAGCATTATCTCCCCCAGAGATCTCTGCCAGGGCCTTGGTCACTGATCTGTCTGGAGCTGTGTCATTCTGGGATGAAACCTCATACACCCCCCACCCTTTTCAGCCAGTAACATACAATAGGGCAAAAAAGTATTTAGTCAGCCACCAATTGTGCAAGTTCTCCCACTTAAAAAGATGAGAGAGGCCTGTAATTTTCATCATAGGTACACTTCAACTATGACAGACAAAATGAGATAAAAAATCCAGAAAATCACATTGTAGGATTTTTAATGAATTTATTTGCAAATTATGGTGGAAAATAAGTATTTGGTCACCTACAAACAAGCAAGATTTCTGGCTCTCACAGACCTGTTAACTTCTAATTCAAAGGTCCAAGCTTTTCCCCAGCGAGGATTCTCCTTATTCTCTCTCTCGTTCTCTCTGTATGTCCCCTTACCTTGTAACCTTCTTTTCCGGGATTCATTTTGGGGGATTTATGTGTTTTTTCTGTTTTGTCCCATGTCCCACCCTGACCTAACCAAAATAATAAAGAAAACAAAGATTACTAAGGCCATTTTTCAAAATAAAAGCCTGAAACTATGTCTGAAGACTGTTGACACCTTGAGGAAGCGATAGGAAAAGGAATCTGGTTCATATCCCTTTAAATCCAGCAAAGGGAGGCTATGGAACATGGAGTTTTCAAAATAGAAACCATTTCCTGTTTTGATTTTCCTCAGGGTTTCGCCTGCAAAATCAGTTCTGTTATACTCACAGACAACATTTTGACAGTTTTTGAAAATTTAGAGTGTTTTCTATCCAATACTACTAATAATATGCATATATTAGCAACTGAGACTGAGGAGCTGGCCGTTTACAATGGGCACCTTTTCATCCAAGCTACTCAATACTGCCCCTGCAGCCATAACACGTTAAAGCAAGGCCCCTGAACTCTCGTGTTTTTTCTGCACTATGCAATGATATGGGCAGAGACCACGTAACGCTTTTACAACATACAGAAGTGTGCTGGTTATCAAGGGTCAAAGTATTGACACGTTTTTTTTAATTGAGAGACGACCTTAAAGTTTTCTTTATTGACCATAATTTTCACTTGTTTGACAGCTTGAATGATGACGGGTTTCTCACACGACTGGCCTATCTGAGTGATTTTTTTCTTGACAGAATGATCTGAATCTAGGATTACAGGGACTCTCCGCAACTATATTCAATGTGCGGGACAAAATTGAGGCTAAGATTAAGAAGTTGGAGCTCTTCTCTGTCTGCATTAACAAGGACAATACACAGGTCTTTCCATCATTGTATGATTTTTTTGTATGCAAATTAACTCAAGCTTACAGACAATGTCAAATGTGGTATAGCGAAGCACCTAATCGAGTTGGGTGCGCAATTATGCAGGTACTTTCCTGAATCGGAAGACACAAACAACTGGATTTGATATCCCTTTCATGCCCTGCCTCCAGTTCACTTACCGATATATGAACAAGAGCCTCATTGAGGCCTCCCGGGTGGCGCAGTGGTTAAGGGCGCTGTACTGCAGCGCCAGCTGTGCCATCAGAGTCCCTGGGTTCGCGCCCAGGCTCTGTCGTAACCGGTGGCGACCGGGAGGTCCGTGGGGCGACGCACAATTGGCCTAGCGTTGTCCGGGTTAGGGAGGGCTTGGTCGGTAGGGATGTCCTTGTCTCATTGCGCACCAGCGACTCCTGTGGCAGGCCGGGCGCAGTGTGCGCTAACCAAGTGCAAGGTGTAGCCTCCGACACATTGGTGCAGCTGGCTTCCGGGTTGGATGCGTGCTGTGTTAAGAAGCAGTGCGGCTGGTTGGGTTGTGTATCGGAGGACGCATGACTTTCAACCTTCGTCTCTCCCGAGTCCGTGTGGGAGTTGTAGCGATGAGACAAGATAGTAGCTACTACAACAATTGGATACCACGAAATTGGGGAGAAAAAGGTGGTAAAATTCTAAAAAATAAATTAAAATAAAATAAAAAGAGCCTCATTGAAATTGGAACAAGCGGTTCTGTGAAAATTGTATTTAATCAAAAGCCAGTGCCAGATTTCTGGATTGGGCTGCGCTTAGAGTATCCTGACGTAGCAAATTGCGAATTGACTCTGATGCCCTCACCCTCACAAGCGTGAAAACAATATACACAGACTGTGTATGGAATATGATTTAAGACTGAGACTCTCTCCAATACAACCCAACATTGCATAGGCATCCTTTCAAGCACATCCTGTGGTGAGTTATTCACAATTTTCGATGAACAAATAAAGTTTTAAGTTTTAAGTTTTAAGCTGGCTAAATAAAGAGCAAAATGATTGATTAATTTATATTATTATTTGTGCCCGGGTCCTATAAGAGCTCTTTGTCACTTCCCACGAGCCGGGTTGTGACAAAAACTCACTCATTCTTATGTTTAATAAATGTAGCTTACAATGATGGCAAAAAACAACATTTGAGAGTGAGCTGACCCTGGTGCTAGAGGGGGTACGCAGCTGGAGGTTGAATGTTTGAAGGGGTACGGAACTATAAAAAGTTTGGGAACCACTGTACTAAGTGATATCTTTCAAAAAAGCTGTATTAGAAATGATTACCTACAAATACTGACCAGCTCATGTTATAGACAGAAGTGCGCTACATGGCAGACCAATCTAAACTCATCTCTCAGTACGTCCAGCTCATCCATTATCTCAGCCAATAATGGCTAGTGGGAAGGTTGCTCTTCCTTTTTCCGTGGCTAAACCAACTAGGCTCGTAATTTGACAATTTTATTTGTATTTACATAAAGGCATACACATTTGATATTAAGGCACATGAAAGTTTACATGTTCCAGAAGGCATTTCTGCAAAAAAAAGTTCACTCCAATATCCCTGGTCATTGGAACTGACCATGTAAATAGCTTACTTAGCTTCTTGTGTTCTTCTTATTGTCAATGTATATTTCTTGTGTTTTTGTTCTACCTTATGTTATTTTTAGCACTACTTTGATCTTGTACATAGTTGTCAGTTTAATGCACTAAGATTTTCAGAGTTAAATTAAACTTTTTGGACAAAGGAGGTGCTACCCATTTTGGTGCCACAACAGCCCTTCTTTTCCATGGAGAGCCTGGCTGATAGTGGACCGTTTCAGCAAGATCTAAAAGACAGGAGGAGGTGTGCTGGAGCACCTAGAGGAGCTGCTGGAGTTAACCACACACAGCAATGGCGTTGGTCAGATGCCCACCACTCTCTTCTCAGAGTCTCTTGAGGGTTGTAAAACTAAATATCATGCTGTCAGGTCAGGATTGGATTAGCCCAAAACTAATATAGAAAATAGTTTATTAAAAAAAAATAACTTCTGTACATTTCTAATAAGGCAACAGTCTCTGGTACTGTGCCTTAAGGGAATATAATCATGTACGATTGTAAGTCATCCGACCATGATAACATTTCATTTAGAAAGTAATATCAGCGCCGCAAGAAGAATGTGAAGCCCCTAGTAGATAATTGAGGTGGGTGGAAGCAATGGGGATTGTAACTGTGATCCACCTGGAAACCAAAGCCGGCCCGGATTGAAGCTCTTGATTAATCTGGCTAGACCAAGATGTTATGCGGTGGAGTCCAACTGAGGCCACTATGAAGTAGATGGAAGATGACATGGCACCTAGGGTGGAGTCAGGGGGAGATGAACGGGAGGGAAAGGGAGAGGGGGGTATCTGTGAGCAAAGTGCAGTAAATATAAGGTCAAGTCAAATGTGAGTGTGTGTGCCTCTGCCTGCCTGCCTGACTGTCTGTCAGTTGCTACTCAAAGCATAGCCTACCTCGGTCAATAGAGCGTTGCATGGTGATGAACTTGGCTTCTACTTCGGCTAGCGGACTTCTTCCTGGCCTCAGCGATGGTCAGCAGACTGCACCAAGGGGTGAAGAACAGCAGGGGGATATGATACACGCTCACCTCTCCTGCAATAGAAGCGATAAATGCAGGATAAAGCATCTCTCATGGTGATTGGATGTCAAATAAATCCTTGCCAATAGTTGAGAAGATATTCTAGTCTAGTCCCAGATCTCTATGTCCACTCACCCACATCTACTAATCATAGACCAGGGGTTCAATCTGAAATTATAGGAAGGATGAGGGAGAGAGAGAATTCACCATCAGAGTAGGAGTGCTGATCTAGGATCCGTACCACGCTGTCCATATAATAGTATTCATTATGATCTTACCTTTTGCAAATTCTTAGTCTGGATTGTTCTCTTGGGTCAAAGTCGACCATGTACATTAATGAAATATGAATTAGTACTGTAGGGATGGGATGCGTACTTGTATCAGCTGTTACAGATTAACTTAATGACACCGAGCTCCTACATGTGCTCCAGTAAAGTTGCTCTCCAGTGGCCACCACAACTCCTCTAGCCACATTTCTTGGAACTCATAGACAGACAGGCTGGCAGGCAGGCAGACGTACAAAGTCTGAGAGCTGGGCAAAAAAGACAAATGCTAAACAAATGTTGCTATTCATAGGTTGTAGACAGATGGCAATGTTTTCATTAGCTAGCAAAGTTTGTCAAAAATAGCTAGCAGTTAAAATCCGGTGGTCCCCTCTCAATCTTAGCTAACGTAAACTCACGTAAACTCGTACATCACCTTGGTCTGTACAATTGCCCTTATTTTAGTGCCCCAAAAACATAATGCTTCCAGATCAACTGTAATGTCAATACCATTCTAAAGCACAATTTCTCCCCTTTCCAACATAATCAATTACATGACCTAAACGCTGACGGTTCTGCATAATTTAAGCAGGCAATGAGCCCCCTCGGGTCTTTTTAAAAATGGCGGGTGGGGAAGTGAAACTAATGCGTGATAGTGAGAAGGAGAGATGTTGTGTGGGAAAATTGCTTTTTTTCACTCGATCTGTCCAACTTATCACCTTATCGCCTATAAAATGTTTAAAAAAAACACTATAAAGAGTTCATATAATGTGTCATTACATACCTATTTGAAGGTTTGCGTCGAATTGATTCAGGTTTTTAGGGCGGTGCTAAAGTGATCTTAGAAGTTAACAACGGCTTTGAGAATGATGATTGCATGCAATGGTGACGAAAAAAATGACTAGGTATCCCCCTTACCCCCGTCACTGTCCATTTCTTGTTTTTAAAGGATGATAGAAGTGCTACACCTGGTGGAGAGAGATTGTAAGACATAAATAGTTTCTTTATGCGTGCTGTACGTGACGACATGACACGTCAAGATGTAACGGAGGGTCAGTTTTTTCAACTTTTCTCCAATACTATAGAGCCATTACCATGTCGATCAACGCTTGAATAGAAACCGAGTTCACACCCCCGATTTTGACGTCAACACAGTCGCTACAGTCCCATTAGTTTTCTTTGTAGCCTCGTTTGAATGTTGCGGTTGCACACATCTGTAAGGAATGGGGTGAGTTTACGTTAGCTATCTAAGTTTATGATGCATCTAAAGTCAAAAACACTTGTGCAATCAAGGTGATACCTGCACTAAGGCAATATAAACAATATGCACCATCTAAAATATACACAAACCTTAGCTGCAAGATGACATAATACTAGTACAATACAGTTACACGTGTAGAAAATTAGCTATAAGTAGGCCTGCTATTAGTAACTAAGCATCATTTAGCAGCATAAAACCCACAACAGTAGGCCCCACAACTCACTTTCTTAGATGCATGCACAATCTTCAGTGTTAACACAGTCAATTTAAGCTTAAGCTTACTGTATGCTTCCCAGTTGATAAAGTTTGCGAATACACTATATAAACAAAAGTATGTTGGACACCATTTCAAATAGTGAATTTGGCTATTTCACCCCAATCGAACACACAGCCATTCAATCTCCATAGACAAACATGGGCAGTAGAATGGCCTTACTGAAGAGCTCAGTGACATTCATCATGGCACTGTCATAGGATGCCACCTTTCCAACAAGTCAGTTCGTAAAATGTCTGCCCTGCTAGAGCTGCCCCGGTCAACTGTAAGTGCTGTTATTGTGAAGTGGAAATGTCTATCTATTTTTTTAAACTTGAGAAATACTGCAAAATTGTGCAACTAAAATCTCCTCAGTAAGAACTCGATTTAGTAATATTGTTTTTTCAAGCAAAGGTCTTTAGGGAGTATGAGAGAACAGAAGGTCGCTTCGCCTAGCTGAGATCTGCTAGGAGAAAATCGAACATAGTTTGCGGGTGCCTTTAATCGCCAGCATCTTGTTCACTCAACAACTAAAAACACTCTGACCTGGGGTGGGAGGGGTTAGAGTCCAGATGAGCATTTAGGCACGCTGATTGGCTGAAACCAAAGGGTTTTGATGGACAGCTGAGATGGTGAGATATCTCCCTAACGGGACTGTGGGGGCACTAAAAGGACTGTGAGGGAAAGTTAGGTAGAGAGGAGGGGAGCAGGACAGCCTTTTCTACACATACAGTAGATACTCATGGGACCCTCTGAAGCTATGCTGAACATACTAGTGTATGTGTCTTCCAGTCCTTATTTTTCCTAAAAACCTCTATGTAACATGTTGCAACATACAGTCTCATACAGTCAACCAGGGGTCAGAAGCTTGGAGAAACGTTAACGTTTTTCTCCAGGAATGCTGCATCTCTCACTTTGATATTTATGTAACTACTCGCAAACTGCTCACTCCTTCACTCCTTTGAATTACTGAAAAGCGGCTATTGTTAGGAGAGAGAAAAAAGCCTCTGCAGACTTATCACTGGAGCAAATAACATGTTTGGAAGTATGGGACATGGGACTATGAATTTGAGAATGTTGTAAATGGGAATAATGGTTGGAAATATGGGACTTTGAGTGATTGGAGTGGAAATGTTAAGAATGGAAATATTGTTGTGAAAGTTTATTATGGTAATATTTGGTGTAGGAATGTGACAGATCGAGTGTGAGATGGAGGGCAGGTATGATGGATGGTAGATTATCTGATACCCGGGTTTCCTTCAGTAACGGTCTGCTTGCAGTCACAGGTAAACACATGGTCTCACACACACACACACACACACACACACACACACACACACACACACACACACACACACACACACACACACACACACACACACACACACACACACACACACACACACACACACACACACACACACACACACACACACACACACACAGGGGCGGGCTGGGACAAAACTTTAGCCCTGGCATTTGAGCCACACAAGTTCACATTACCGAGCGCATCTGGCACTCCTACAGTAAGTGTTATTTGCAATTACATATAGAGCCAACCTATTAAGGAACTTGCAGTGCATCTGTGTCCCTCTGTTTTCTTCCTATCTACAGTACATGCACTCACCTCTGAACTGTCTCTGCTAAGCCTAGCACCCTGTCCCACAGCACTGGTACCAGAAGACCAGGGGACCACACTGCCTGTGCTGGGCCCAGCAACATCCTAGTTGTGAATGAATAAACACATTTATTAGATAAAGAGGGAAGATTACTGAATAAATGCCTAATAGATGACCATTGGCTCATAATACCTTATGAAAGCCCAACTACTTATTTTGGATAAGTACTTAAGTACATATACATATACAGCCTCAATTTGTCGGGGCATGGAATCTAAAAGCTGTTAAAATCATTCCATAGGGATGCAAGCTGGTGTTGACTCCAATGCTTCCCACATTTCAAGTTGGCTGAATGGCACACATACATAATCCATGTCTCAATTGTCTCAAGGCTTAAAAATCTCTCTTTAACCTGTCTCCTCCCCTTCATCTATATTGAAGTGGATTTAACAGGGGACATCAATAATGGATCATAGCTTTCACCTGGATTCACCTGGTCAGTTTATGTCATGGAAAGAGCAGGTGTTCCTAATGTTTTGTTCACTTAGTGTATAATGTAGAGCCAAAATATCAATAAACTGCCAGTACATGTGTCAGTCTCTCTCTCACTCTGTTTTCTCCCTACGCCCACTACACTTGACTGATGTCTGTGCTGAGCTGTCTGTGCTGGTAAGCCTAGCACCACCGGGACCAGAAGACCGGGACCAGCTGCATGAGATGGGCACAGCAACATACCTTCTAGGGCAGGGGTATTCAGCTCTTACCCTACAAGGTCTGGAGCCTGCTGGTTTTCTTTTCCACCTGATATTGAATTGCACACACCTGGTGTCCCAGGTCTATACCAGTCTCTGATTAGAGAGGTGCAAGGCAAAAATGCAGTGAAACTGGCATCGAGGTCCAGAGTTCAGTTTGAAGGTATTGAAAGTATAGATTGCACATACTTTACTAGTGATTAGTAAATGGCCCATTCATGTGGGAGAAATGATTAGTAAATGGTGAACACACAATTTCTAAATGCCTTATAAATGGTTCATATAATACCTTATAACAGCCTATCTACATATTTCGAATTAGTGCATGTCAAGTGTTCCTCCCTATCCACTTAGCGTTTAAGTGTTTAAATATCGGGCTACATATAATTCAATAGAAAAAAACAGAGTGAGATAAGGAGAGGAAGAGGCTGCCAGTTCCTAAATGTTTTTGCTGTACATTACAGCCAATGTCTTCTATTGAATTCAATCAATCAATCAAATTTATTTTATATAGCCCTTCGTACATCAGCTGATATCTCAAAGTGCTGTACAGAAACCCAGCCTAAAACCCCAAACAGCAAGCAATGCAGGTGAAGAAGCACGGTGGCTAGGAAAAACTCCCTAGAAAGGCCAAAACCTAGGAAGAAACCTAGAGAGGAACCAGGCTATGTGGGGTGGCCAGTCCTCTTCTGGCTGTGCCGGGTGGAGATTATAACAAAACATGGTCAAGATGTTCAAATGTTCATAAATGACCAGCATGGTCGAATAATAATAAGGCAGAATAGTTGAAACTGGAGCAGCAGCATAGTCAGGTGGACTGGGGACAGCAAGGAGTCATCATGTCAGGTATTCCTGGGGCATGGTCCTAGGGCTCAGGTCCTCCGAGAGAGAGAAAGAAAGAGAGAATTAGAGAGAGCATATGTGGGATGGCCAGTCCTCTTCTGGCTGTGCCGGGTGGAGATTATAACAGAACATGGCCAAGATGTTCAAATGTTCATAAATGATCAGCATGGTTGAATAATAATAAGGCAGAACAGTTGAAACTGGAGCAGCAGCACAGCCAGGTGGACTGGGGACAGCAAGGAGTCATCATGTCAGGTAGTCCTGGGGCATGGTCCTAGGGCTCAGGTCCTCCGAGAGAGAGAAAGAGAGAAGGAGAGAATTAGAGAACGCACACTTAGATTCACACAGGACACCGAATAGGACAGGAGAAGTACTCCAGATATAACAAACTGACCCTAGCCCCCCGACACATAAACTACTGCAGCATAAATACTGGAGGCTGAGACAGGAGGGGTCAGGAGACACTGTGGCCCACTCCGAGGACACCCCCGGACAGGGCCAAACAGGAAGGATATAACCCCACCCACTTTGCCAAAGCACAGCCCCCACACCACTAGAGGGATATCTTCAACCACCAACATACCATCCTGAGACAAGGCTGAGTATAGCCCACAAAGACCTCCGCCACGGCACAACTTAAGGGGGGGGGGGGGGGGGGGGGCGCCAACCCAGACAGGATGACCACATCAGTGACTCAACCCACTCAGGTGACGCACCCCCTCCAGGGACGGCATGAGAGAGCCCCAGTAAAGCCAGTGACTCAGGAAAGTAGAGCATTGCAGTAGTCTAACCTGGAAGTGACAAAAGCATGGATTAATTTTTCTGCATCATTTTTGGACAGAAAGTTCCTGATTTTTGCAATGTTACGTAGATGGAAAAAAGCTGTCCTTGAAATGGTCTTGATATGTTCTTCAAAAGAGAGATCAGGGTCCAGAGTAACGCCGAGGTCCTTCACAGTTTTATTTGAGACGACTGTACAACCATTAAGATTAATTGTCAGATTCAACAGAAGATCTCTTTGTTTCTTGGGACCTAGAACAAGCATCTCTGTTTTGTCCGAGTTTAAAAGTAGAAAGTTTGCAGCCATCCACTTCCTTATGTCTGAAACACATTCTTCTAGCAAGGGCAATTTTGGGGCTTCACCATGTTTAATTGAAATGTACAGCTGTGTGTCATCCGCATAGCAGTGAAAGTTAACATTATGTTTTCGAATAACATCCCCAAGAGGTAAAATATATAGTGAAAACAATAGTGGTCCTAAAACGGAACCTTGAGGAACACCGAAATTTACAGTTGATTTGTCAGAGGACAGACCATTCACAGAGACAAACTGATATCTTTCCGACAGATAAGATCTAAACCAGGCCAGAACTTGTCCGTGTAGACCAATTTGGGTTTCCAATCTCTCCAAAAGAATGTGGTGATCGATGGTATCAAAAGCAGCACTAAGGTCTAGGAGCACGAGGACAGATGCAGAGCCTCGGTCCGATGCCATTAAAATGTCATTTACCACCTTCACAAGTGCCGTCTCAGTGCTATGATGGGGTCTAAAACCAGACTGAAGCATTTCGTATACATTGTTTGTCTTCAGGAAGGCAGTGAGTTGTTGCGCAACAGCCTTTTCTAAAATTTTTGAGAGGAATGGAAGATTCGATATAGGCCGATAGTTTTTTATATTTTCTGGGTCAAGGTTTGGCTTTTTCAAGAGAGGCTTTATTACTGCCACTTTTAGTGAGTTTGGTACACATCCGGTGGATAGAGAGCCGTTTATTATGTTCAACATAGGAGGGCCAAGCACAGGAAGCAGCTCTTTCAGTAGTTTAGTTGGAATAGGGTCCAGTATGCAGCTTGAAGGTTTAGAGGCCATGATTATTTTCATCATTGTGTCAAGAGATATAGTACTAAAACACTTGAGTGTCTCTCTTGATCCTAGGTCCTGGCAGAGTTGTGCAGATTCAGGACAACTGAGCTTTGAAGGAATACGCAGATTTAAGGAAGAGTCCGTAATTTGCTTTCTAATAATCATAATCTTTTCCTCAAAGAAGTTCATGAATTTATCACTGCTAAAGTGAAAGTCATCCTCTCTTGGGGAATGCTGCTTTTTAGTTAGCTTTGCGACAGTATCAAAAAGGAATTTCGGATTGTTCTTATTTTCCTCAATTAAGTTAGAAAAATAGGATGATCGAGCAGCAGTAAGGGCTCTTCGGTACTGCACAGTACTGTCTTTCCAAGCAAGTCAGAAGACTTCCAGTTTGGTGTGTCGCCATTTCCGTTCCAATTTTCTGGAAGCTTGCTTCAGAGCTCGGGTATTTTCTGTGTACCAGGGAGCTAGTTTCTTATGAGAAATGTTTTTAGTTTTTAGGGGTGCAACTGCATCTAGGGTATTGCGCAAGGTTAAGTTGAGTTCCTCAGTTAGGTGGTTAACTGATTTTTGTCCTCTGGCGTCCTTGGGTAGACAGAGGGAATCTGGAAGGACATCAAGGAATCTTTGTGTTGTCTGTGAATTTATAGCACGACTTTTGATGATCCTTGGTTGGGGTCTGAGCAGATTATTTGTTGCAATTGCAAACGTAATAAAATGGTGGTCCGATAGTCCAGGATTATGAGGAAAAACATTAAGATCCACAACATTTATTCCATGGGACAAAACTAGGTCCAGCGTATGACTGTGACAGTGAGTGGGTCCAGAGACATGTTGGACAAAACCCACTGAGTCGATGATGGCTCCGAAAGCCTTTTGGAGTGGGTCTGTGGACTTTTCCATGTGAATATTAAAGTCACCAAAGATTAGAATATTATCCGCTATGACTACAAGGTCCGATAGGAATTCAGGGAACTCAGTGAGGAACGCTGTATATGGCCCAGGAGGCCTGTAAACAGTAGCTATAAAAAGTGATTGAGTAGGCTGCATAGATTTCATGACTAGAAGCTCAAAAGACGAAAACGTCATTTTTTTTTTTGTAAATTGAAATTTGCTATCGTAAATGTTAGCAACACCTCCGCCTTTGCGGGATGCACGGGGGATATGGTCACTAGTGTAGCCAGGAGGTGAGGCCTCATTTAACACAGTAAATTCATCAGGCTTAAGCCATGTTTCAGTCAGGCCAATCACATCAAGATTATGATCAGTGATTAGTTCATTGACTATAATTGCCTTTGAAGTAAGGGATCTAACATTAAGTAGCCCTATTTTATGTTAGATCCCTTACTTCAAAGGCAATTATAGTCAATGAACTAATCACTGATCATAATCTTGATGTGATTGGCCTGACTGAAACATGGCTTAAGCCTGATGAATGAATTCATATGCATCCTTATGTGTTTATAAAAGAACGATGCCGGGACTAGTTTCTGTAGATTGATTCCAAGTGTATCTATCTGCCAAATAGTGACAGGCCTCTCAACAAATGAAATAAGCAGTGGTGGCTATGCAATGTAATACGACACAGAATACGAGTCATAAACCCACTCACTGGGCTGAAAAGACTGAGACTCGGAAGCGAATTCACATTGATAAAACAATTAAAATACACAGACCCCGGATTGACCTTTACTGTAATACATGATGACTTGTGTTGAGTAAAATGCCTACAGCAGGTGTTATAAAAGCCAATCTAACGACTTGTTAGGCTATATTGCAAGTAGCCTAGTGTCTAAATGTTCCCCCGAATCCCCCTTCCCTATTTCACCTACTATATTCCATACAATATACTGCTAGAATATTAGGCCTAACTGGCAGCTGTAGTCTACATGATCTTTGTCAGTGTGTGTGAGTATGTATTTCTCTGTTTTCTACCTACCTCGACTGCACCACAGCAGCTGATCCGTAATTTCTCACATACACAGCCACAACACTCAGCAGAAGCAGAATTTTTAGCAAAAAAGTTGGTTAATTTCACACCTTTAAATAGCCCTTTTTTTGATCTCTCAAAAGAATTTCACACCACCTTTCCACGTTTCAGTTTTGACTGAGTGACAGATACAGTGCCTTGCGAAAGTATTCGGCCCCCTTGAACTTTGCGACCTTTTGCCACATTTCAGGCTTCAAACATAAAGATATAAAACTGTATTTTTTTGTGAAGAATCAACAATAAGTGGGACACAATCATGAAGTGGAACGACATTTATTGGATATTTCAAACTTTTTTAACAAAACAAAAACTGAAAAATTGGGCGTGCAAAATTATTCAGCCCCCTTAAGTTAAGACTTTGTAGCGCCACCTTTTGCTGCGATTACAGCTGTAAGTCGCTTGGGGTATGTCTCTATCAGTTTTGCACATCGAGAGACTGACATTTTTTCCCATTCCTCCTTGCAAAACAGCTCGAGCTCAGTGAGGTTGGATGGAGAGCATTTGTGAACAGAAGTTTTCAGTTCTTTCCACAGATTCTGGATTGGATTCAGGTCTGGACTTTGACTTGGCCATTCTAACACCTGGATATGTTTATTTTTTAACCATTCCATTGTAGATTTTGCTTTATGTTTTGGATTATTGTCTTGTTGGAAGACAAATCTCCGTCCCAGTCTCAGGTCTTTTGCAGACTCCATCAGGTTTTCTTCCAGAATGGTCCTGTATTTGGCTCCATCCATCTTCCCATCAATTTTAACCATCTTCCCTGTCCCTGCTGAAGAAAAGCAGGCCCAAACCATGATGCTGCCACCACCATGTTTGACAGTGGGGATGGTGTGTTCAGGGTGATGAGCTGTATTGCTTTTACGCCAAACATAACGTTTTGTATTGTTGCCAAAAAGTTCAATTTTGGTTTCATCTGACCAGAGCACCTTCTTCCACATGTTTGGTGTGTCTCCCAGGTGGCTTGTGGCAAACTTTAAACAACACTTTTTATGGATATCTTTAAGAAATGGCTTTCTTCTTGCCACTCTTCCATAAAGGCCAGGTTTGTGCAATATACGACTGATTGTTGTCCTATGGACAGAGTCTCCCACCTCAGCTGTAGATCTCTGCAGTTCATCCAGAGTGATCATGGGCCTCTTGGCTGCATCTCTGATCAGTCTTCTCCTTGTTTGAGCTGAAAGTTTAGAGGGACGGCCAGGTCTTGGTAGATTTGCAGTGGTCTGATACTCCTTCCATTTCAATATTATCGCTTGCACAGTGCTCCTTGGGATGTTAAAAGCTTGGGAAATCTTTTTGTATCCAAAGCCGGCTTTAAACTTCTTCACAACAGTATCTCGGACCTGCCTGGTGTGTTCCTTGTTCTTCATGATGCTCTCTGCGCTTTTAACGGACCTCTGAGACTATCACAGTGCAGGTGCATTTATACGGAGACTTGATTACACACAGGTGGATTGTATTTATCATCATTAGTCATTTAGGTCAACATTGGATCATTCAGAGATCCTCACTGAACTTCTGGAGAGAGTTTGTTGCACTGAAAGTAAAGGGGCTGAATAATTTTGCACGCCCAATTTTTCAGTTTTTGATTTGTTAAAAAAGTTTGAAATATCCAATAAATGTCGTTCCACTTCATGATTGTGTCCCACTTGTTGTTGATTCTTCACAAAAAAATACAGTTTTATATCTTTATGTTTGAAGCCTGAAATGTGGCAAAAGGTCGCAAAGTTCAAGGGGGCCGAATACTTTCGCAAGGCACTGTATATACATAATATGACATTTGTAATGTCCTTATTCTTTTGGAACTTATGTGAGTGTAATGTTTAATGTTCATTTTTATTGTTTATTTAACTTTTGTATATGATCTATTTCACTTGCTATGGCAATGTTTACATGTTTCCCATGGCAGTAGGGCCAGTAGTAGGCACTCTTTCCTCTGGTCTAAAAAAGACCCCAATGCCCCAGGGCAGTGATTGGGGACACTGTCCTGTGTAGGGTGCAGTCTTTCGGATGGGACGTTAAACGGGTGTCCTGACTTATCGTAAGAGTAGGGGTGTTAACCCCAGTGTCCTGGCTAAATTCCCAAGCTGTCCTTCATACCATCATGGTCACCTAATCATCCCCAGCTTACAATTGGCTCATTCATCCCCCTCTTATCCCCTGTCATATTTCCCCGGGTCGTTGTTGTAAATGAGAACGTGTTCTCAGTCAACTTACCTGGTAAAATAACGGTAAAAAATTTTAAAAGCCAATAAAGGCCCCTAGAATTGAATTGAGTCCAAGTGGCTCTCACTCTGTTTGATGATGTGCGCTTGACTTTGAAAGTGAATTTGTGCCACGTCGGCTCAGCCAAATGCTCAATATATGATTAAGACAACAAAGAAATGGCGCAAAGGTCTTGAAAAAAACAGGCCCACGGGCCGCCAGCCGTGTCTATATATAAAGAGTGCCTTCGGAAAGTACACAGACCCCTTGACTTTTCCCACATTTTGTTATGTTATAGCCTTATTCTAAAATGGAATAAATAAATACAAATCTTCAGCAATCTACACACAATATCCCATAATGACAAAGTGAAAACAGGTTTTTAGACATTTTTGCAAATGAAACAGAAACAGAAAAACCTTATTATACCTTATAAATAAGAAACAGAAATACCTTATTTATATAAGTATTCAGACCCTTTGCTATGACACTCGAAATTGAGCTCAGGTGCATCCCTATTCAAACTGGTAAATGTAATTAATTGGACATGATTTGGAAAGGCACACGCCTGTCTACATAAGGTCCCACAGTTGACAATGCATGTCAGAGCAAAACCAAGCCATGAGGTCAAAGGAAATGTCCGTAGAGCTTTAGAGTTCCTCTGTGGAGATGGGAGAACCTTCCAGAAGCACAACCATCTCTGCAGCACCACCAATTAGGCCTTTATGGTAGAGTGGCCAGACAGATGCCACTACTTAGTAAAAGACACATGCTAGCCCACCTTGAGTTTGCCAAAAGGCACCTAAAGACTCTCAGACCATGAGAAACAAGATTCTCTGGTCTGATGAAACCAAGATTGACCTCTTTGGCCTGAATGCCAAAAGTCACATCTGGAGGAAACCTGGCACCATCTCTATGGTGAAGCATGGTGGTGGCAGCATCATGCTGTGGGGATGTATTTCATGGGCAGGGACTGGGACACCAGTTAGGATCGAGGAAAAGATTAACAGAGCAAAGTACAGAAATATCCTTGATGAAAACCTGCTCCAGAATGCTCAGGACCTTAGACTGGGGCGAAGTTTCACATTCCAACAGGACAATGACCCTAAGCACACAGCCAAGACAATGCAGGAGTGGCTTCGGGACAAGTCAATGAATGTCCTTGAGTAGTCCTGCCAGAGCCCAGACTTGAACCCGGTCGAATACCTCTGGAGAGATCTGAAAATAGCTGTGCAGCAACGCTCCCCATCAAACCTGATAGAGCTTGAGAGGATCTGCGGAGAAGATTGGGAGAAACTCCAAAAATACAGGTGTACCAAGCTTTTAGCGTCAAATACAAATCTAATTGTATTTGTCACATGCGCTGAATACAACAGGTTACAACACCTTACTGTGAAATGCTTACTTACAAGCCCTTAAACAACATCGCAGTTCAAGAAATAGAGTTAATAAAACATAAAGTAAACATAAAGTTAATAAACTAAAGTAAAAAATAAAAAATCTATCAAAAAGTAACACACAAGAAATGTAACGATAATGAGGCTATATACAGAGGATACCGGTACCGAGTCAATGTGCAGGGGTACAGGGTAATCAAGGGAATTTGTAAAGTGACTATGCATAGATAATATACAGTAAGTAGCAGCATTGTAAAAACAAAGGGGTGGGGTGGGGGGGGGGGGGGGGGGGGGTTATGTAGATTGTCCAGGTGGCCATTTTATTAGTTGTTCAGCAGTCTTATGGCTGGTGGGGGGTAAAAGCTGTTAAGGAGCCTTTTGGTCCTAGACTTGGAGCTCCAGTATCGCTTGCCATGCCGTAGCAGAGATAACAGTCTATGACTTGGGTGACTGGACACTTTTTTGGGCCTCCCTCTTACACAGCCTAGTCTATACGTAAGTCCTGGATGTCAGAAAGTTTGACCCCAGTGGTGTACTGGGCCATACCCACCACCCTCTGTAGTGCCTTACGGTCAGATGCCAAGCAGTTGCTATACCAGGCGGTGAATAAACCGGTCAGGATGCTCTCGATGGTGCAGCTGTAGAACTTTTTGAGGATCCATGCCAAATTTCTTCAGTCTCCTGAGGGTGAAAATGTATTGTCATGCCCTGTTCACAACTGTCTTGGTGTGTTTGAACCATGATAGTTTGTTGTTTATGTGGACTCCAAGGAACTTGAATCTCTCAAGCCGCTCCACTTCAGTCCCGTCGATGTTAATGGGGCCTGTTCGGCCCTCCTTTTCCTATAGTCCACGATCAGCTCCTTTGTCTTGCTCACATTGAGAGAGAGGTTGTCGTCCTGGCACCACACTGCCAACCACACTGCCACAACACTGTCATACCCAAGAAGATATTGTTGTAATTGCTGCCAAAGGTGCTTCAACAAAGTACTGAGTAAAGTGTCTGAATAGTTAAGTAAATGTCATATTTTTATATAAATTAGCAAAACGTATTTTTCTTTTGTCATTCTGGGGTATTGTGTGAAGATTGATGAGGGAAAACAACTATTCAATCCATATTGTAACGTAACAAAATGTGGAAAAAGTCAAGAGGTCTGAATACTTTCCAAAGGCACTGTATATATATATATACATTCAGTGCCTTCGGAAAGTATTCAGACCTCTTGACTTTTTCCACATTTTGTTACGTTACAATATGGATATATATATATATATATATATATATATATATATATATATATATATATATATATATAGAGAGAGAGAGAGAGAGAGAGAGAGAGAGAGAGAGAGATTTTTTTATATACCTTTTTTTCCATTTTGACCATCCCACCCTAATAAAAGATCGTCCGGCCATTCTGGCATTTGTCCAATTCCCTCTTCCCCAATTACGCCATTCTACATTTGTTGATCTCTCCCAACTCTTGCGTTGAAATCACCAAGGAGGATCAGCTTGTCAGTTTTTGGTGTGTTCTGAAGGATGTGATTGAGTTGGCTGTAGCAATTATCTTTGGTGTCTTCCTCAGAGTATAGTGTTGGTGCATAGGTGCTGACAATGGTTTGCATGTTGATGTTTAGGCGTTTCAGGTGTAGAGTCATAAAACGTTTGTTGATTTCTATTGGGAGGTCACTTAGTTGATGAGCTTTTTGTCTATTGCAAAGCCTACATGGTAACTGTGGTGGCCCGGGTGAGTAGTGCTGCGTAGCAGCGTCACCCACCATACTTTACCCTGTCTGGAAATCCTGTATAATGCCTGTTTCCACCTCCCATGCAAGCACACACTGTCTGGAGATGTTTAGGTTGATAACATGAGGTTTAGTATTCTAAACATCTAGAAAATATGACAACCTTATTGGTTACAAGACTTCACAGCAATCAGGCAATGCCTCTCTCTCTGTCTCTCTCGCTCACTTGCTCTCTCTCTATCTGTTTCTATTTCTCTCTCTTTCACTGTCTCTGTCTTTCCTTCTGTCTCTTTCTCGCTCTCTTTCTCTCTCTCTCTCTCTCTAATGGTGGTTTGCTTGTTGTACTAGGGGAGTTTGTTTAGTGGGAGCTCCATTATGGTAACTTACTGCTTGCTCTGCAAATGCGGTGTTATAATGTCTGTTTATGTGTCTGGTTAAACTTTTCTGCACTGCTATGTGTATCACCACTATCTATCCTACTACCATACCATTCTTATTAATGTATCATGCCTCGATACTTATTCTTAACTCACTGATCACGATAACGATAATGACAAATAATTGTAATGGGGATATGGATACAGGTGGGAATTATGATGATGATTCAAAGATTATGATGTCATCTCCTTGGCTAGAGTTTTACAGGTCCACATTTTTCCTTAGCAGTTGGGAAACATAGATAAACACATGTCATTAAAGGCTATATTGTTGACTGCCATAAGCCCACAGTAAACACACCATCTATCTTCCTTAGCAACTCAGTCCTGCCACTTTACAGCAGGCCCCAATTACACTAGCCCTAATTACTGGAGTGGGTGACTTTAGGTATGTCTCTGTGTGTGTGTGTGTGTGTGTGTGTGTGTGTGTGTGTGTGTGTGTGTGTGTGTGTGTGTGTGTGTGTGTGTGTGTGTGTGTGTGTGTGTGTGTGTGCATGCGTGTGTGTGTGTCAGATGGTACTTCCCTTGGCTAACCTAGCATGTGTATCCTGTGTATACGGCATGTTATACTGTGTCCCACACATCAGATCCCTCATTCAGTTTCATCAAGGTTAATGCAAGGAAACGGGATAACAAACATTAAAATGGAGTGAGAATTATAAAGAAAAGATGGGGGAGGACAGTTCCAGAACTACCACGCAAGCAGAGCAGAGACACTTTCTCTTTCCCCTAGCTCTTTCCTGCCAACATTCTGAGTTATATTTGGCTTCTATCTACTCTCTGCCCTCGTTTGTAAACTGCCATTTGTCCTGCCAACTAGGCAGGATGGTGTAATACTGGAGACATTTTGGGGGAGAGGGTTTAGGTATTTACAATGACTTTAGCAATTACACCAAGCCAGGAGAGAGAGAGAGAGAGAGAGAGAGAGAGAGAGAGAGAGAGAGAGAGAGAGAGAGAGAGAGAGAGAGAGCAATGAATACTGAGGGTTAGACTGGAGGATAGAGAGAGAGTGATACACTCAGAGTACAACAATGGATAATGCTAGAGTGATGGAGAAAGGGAGGGAGAGACGAATAGGAAGGGAAGGGGGACAGAGGGAGATGGAAAAGAGACAGAGGGAGCAGGAGAGAAAAGAGAGAGTGAAAGAGAGGGACAGCTAAGGGCACAGAGACGGATAGACAGGGGACAGAAAAAAGGTGACTCTATCATGCTGATTCATTAGTTTTCCTGGCCGATGCTATGTGTATGTCGGTGTATCAGTGTGAGCAGGGGATATTTTCCATGTCTCTCCCCTGTCCTTCATACTCACCTTGGCCTTTTATGCTCAGTCTTAATTCTACTGGTGTCCACTGCATGGTGTTCCTCTGAGAACTCTGTGGTATTCAGACACACACACACACACACACACACACACACACACACACACACACACACACACACACACAGAGCAGTGCAGCCATCGTACAGAGACACCGTGCATTGCTAGCGTAGTTGAGGAAGTTCAGGCTAATGTTGCTGCCAGGAATTGGTTGGCACTCCCTATTCTCTTTAATATACTGATACCTGAGCAGCAGCATGGGGAGTGTAGGGTATGGCTATGTGAAGGTTTTTCAGGCAAGGGTTTCAATCAATCAATGTATTTATAAGCCCTTTTACATCAGCAGTTGTCACAAAGTGCTATACAGATACCCAGCCTAAAACCCCAAAGAATAAGCAATGCAGATGCACAATGACTAGGAAAAACTCCCTAGAAAACAGGAACCAAGGAAGAAACTAGAGAGGAACCAGGCTTAGAGGGCTGGCCAGACCTCTTCTGGCTGTGCCTGACGTTGAAGAGTTTCAGAGTTCGCAGAGATAAAATCGCTCTCTGTCCATTTCATAGGGAGCACAGAAAACAGCTGCAGGCACAAGTCAACCAGAACAACGGACACATAATTCCTTGATTATGGTCCATTTGGACAGTAGAACCCAAACAACACCTGTTTCAGTAATAGCAACCTGCAGATATCTTGGTACCTTCATTTATTTTTGCCATGCATCGCCTCTGTACAGCACAGCTTCCCCACATGTATAGAAGAAACCTCTTTAATTGGGGAGCACTCTTTATCATGGTCCTTCGAGCCGTATATTAACAATAACCTGTAAAGCACAATCCACTCTGCCCTCCAGCTAATCTTCACTTCTTCTCTCTGCACAGACTGACCAGTTGGGATCGTATGTTTAGCGAGATGTTGGTAGTTTTAATAAAACGTTGTGTTGTTGTGACTCACTGTGGTAGAGATGGACCGTGTTACACATACATGTACGATGCCTCAGGCTATGTGGGCTGGAAGGGTCCTGAGGAAGCCAACAGCTCTTAGCTCACAGAGACACATGTTGATAAAATAAGACACCCTTACAGGAGAAAGGGGAGGAGAGGGAGGTAGTGTGAGAGGCGTAGAGTAGGAAAGGGTGCAAAGGGAGAGAAAATAAAGTGCTATCTAGAACCCGAAAGGGTTATTTGGATGTCCTCATAGGAGAACCCTTTTTGGTTCCTGGTAGAACACTTTTGGGTTCCATAAATAACCCTTTTGGAACCTTTTTTTCTAGGAGTGTAGAATATAGGAAAGAGGGAATTAGAGGGGGAGTAGAAGAGAATGAAGTATAAAAAGAGGGGCCAGTGATCTAGTGTCAACGAGTACATGTACCACCTTTAGGAGGGTAGGGGTATCCTATTTCAGTTAAAGAGAGAGAGAGAGAGAGAGAGAGAGAGAGAGAGAGAGAGAGAGAGAGAGAGAGAGAGAGAGAGGTGTAGTAATTATTAACAATAAACTCGATTCCCCCAGTCCTCTGTCCTTCTCTCTCTCTCTTTATCTCATATATTGCAGATTTAAGACATTTGGTATTGATATCTCAATACTCAATATTATATCACACGTGCTATACAAATGTCACATTCCAACAGAAGTTACTAGAATATGTCTGTGTGAGTAAATGTTTTATCTCCTCTCTCTGATGTACACACTCATCTCAATATGACAAATATTTAATTTAGACTAGTCTATACTGCGTGTGTGTGTGTGTGTGTGTGTGTGTGTGTGTGTGTGTGTGTGTGTGTGTGTGTGTGTGTTTGTCTGTGTGTGTGTGTATTATGTCTGACCTTGGGCTCAAGCCAACCAGACAAACTTCAGCATGTTGGCAAACAGCAACAGGACATTTTAGACAAACGAGGAGGAATCTACCACTTCATATTTCAGGTTGAACAATACTTTCAATAGTTCCAAATGACCTTCTTTCGTTATATATGTACTGTAGATGAAGGATATAAGGAAAGGCTGCCTTAGTAAGAGTATTGGGACACAACCTCCAAATACATTCACGTCTCAATTATCAGCTTTCCCTTTCGCAAATTCTAAGCATGAGCTCTGTAACGTAGCAAGCCCCCTGGCGAGGCGAGTGTCCTGACGCAGCAGGTTCTCTGACATAGCAGTGCGCCCTCTAACGCAGCTTAATACACAGCTCAGGTCTGACGGATGGGTGCTATATTTCTTGAATGGATTTGGCTATAGCTATCCATCCATGAACATTAAATTCCTAAATATGGCACAGTAAGCAGATTACAGCTAATCCCCTCAGTGTTAGAGTATATTATCCTAATGCATAGGCAATACATGATCAACATGTAGCGTAATGCGACAAGGTCACACTTAATGCATGTGGAATTAGAAGGTAACCATAGAATCATAGAACCCAATGACACTCTATATGGCCTGTGGTAGTTCCTTGTGATGTAATCTGCTTTTATGTTCTGTTTCAGGTTCTTCTATTTCAGGTTATTTTGTTTCTGTCCAATAACTGTTGTGCTACAGGTGTATTATTTCTGTTTGTGAGGCTTTGGGGGATTATTACTGTATGTTTAGTTGACGTAACCTCTGTAGGTACTGTATGTGAGAACCATGAAGGGCTGAGGGATGCTAATGCATTACCTCTGTCCCACATATACTGAGCCTTACATACTGTTAAACACTCACTCCAATGTCTTTATCTCACAAATAATTCACAAAAAATTCACATAGAACTGTGAGTTATAGAATCTTCATTCTCATTGAAAGCAAGTCGAAGAAGCAGTATATCTGTTCTATGTGCATTCATTCTATGCTTCTCATTCTTAAATTCGGTTTTTGCATCTTTTACTTTCTGTTTTGTACACAAGCTGCAAACAGCTGAAAATATATTTTTTGTTATTGGAAATATATATCACAGCAGTTTAGATGGTACAATGATTCTCTACACTGTACCTGCTTTTTTTCATATTAACTGAACTATTAGAATTTTAGCAACCAGGAAATGTTGTAGCCATTTCTGCACAGCTCATATTGAAGTGGTCAGGTTATTAAAGAGAACTTGTTGGGAATGTTTTAATCTCAACGTACCCCCCCCCCCCCCACCCCCACCCCGCCTAATCCCCCCGATATGTCTGCTGCTCCTGGACACTGTATCTCTGTGTCGGCTCTACTACCAGTAATTACCACGGATAATTAGCATAGCCACTGACTATCCCACTACCGGGTTGAACCCTGAGAGTTCTTAATGAGCAGATTTATGAATGTCAACAAACAAAGCCTAATGTATGATTTTCAGCGGGGTTTAGAAAAAACATACATACATTCATGTTTACTTTACTTGACTGACTTCATCAGGAAAGAGATACATGAAAGATGCTTGTTCTTGCTGTCTTTTCCTTTCTGCGGATGACTCTACACCTTTGGTGTATCATAAAAGTGAAACCATGTTAGAGAGCATACCTGGCACAGAGCTTACTAACATTAGCACCTTGCTTGGAGATAATAAGCTATCTCTGCACTTAGGTAAAACTGAGGCAATTATTTGTGGGTCTTAAATTGTATAGATCTTCTGAAATCAGAGTGTTTAGGGGGTGAGGTGCTGACTGCCAAAACCTCTACCCGTTATGCATCCTTGATGGAAACTTAAGGGAGTGTGAGCATGGCCACTAAAGTGCTAGGTAAAGTTAATGCCAGGACCTTGTTTTTGATAGAAAGTCAAAGCTGCTCACTTTAACCATATCTACATGCACATACTACCTCAATCAGCCTGACTAACCGGTGCCTGTATATAGCCTCGCTACTGTATATAGCCTCGCTACTGTATATAGCCCCGCTACTGTATATAGCCCCGCTACTGTATATAGCCCCGCTACTGTATATAGCCTCGCTACTGTATATAGCCTCTCTACTGTATATAGCCCCGCTACTGTATATAGCCCCGCTACTGTATATAGCCCCGCTACTGTATATAGCCCTGCTACTGTATATAGCCCCGCTACTGTATATAGCCTCTCTACTGTATATAGCCTCTCTACTGTATATAGCCTCGCTACTGTATATAGCCTCGCTACTGTATATAGCCCTGCTACTGTATATAGCCCTGCTACTGTATATAGCCCCGCTACTGTATATAGCCTCTCTACTGTATATAGCCTCTCTACTGTATATAGCCTCGCTACTGTATATAGCCCCGCTACTGTATATAGCCTCTCTACTGTATATAGCCCCGCTACTGTATATAGCCCCGCTGCTGTATATAGCCTCTCTACTGTATATAGCCCCGCTACTGTATATAGCCCCGCTACTGTATATAGCCTCTCTACTGTATATAGCCTCGCTACTGTATATAGCCTCTCTACTGTATATAGCCTCTCTACTGTATATAGCCTCGCTACTGTATATAGCCTCGCTACTGTATATAGCCTCTCTACTGTATATAGCCTCTCTACTGTTATTTGTCACCATATTTTTACTGTTGTTTTTATTTCTTTACTTACCTATTGTTCACCTAATACATTTTTTTGCACTGTTGGTTAGAGCCTGTAAGTAAGCATTTCACTGTAAGGTCTACTACACCTGTTGTATTCGGCGCACGTGACAAATAAACTTTGATTTGCTTGATAAGGACTCCATGAGAGTACTAGCCACTGCCGTCATTCAATGCCATATTGACTACACTATTACTTCATGGTTTGAGGGTTTATCTAAGCTTCTGAATGGGATGCTCCAGATATCCCAGAATAAGCTTATCAGAGTAGTATTGAAGATGTGTCCACATACTCACAAAAGCAGGAACTCAACTGGCTGCCTGCTGAGGCTAGGGTGTCCCAGATTAGACTGGGTCTGGTTTACAGGATTGCACCTAAATATCTGACTGATTACCTTCCCCATGTTAGGGATGTACACAACCACAACATCAGATCAGGTGTTGCTAATGTATGCTTATACAGGTTCAGGAGTAATGCTAAAGGTACACTACATGACCAAAAGTTAGTGGACACCTGCTCGTAGAACATCTCATTCCAAAATCATGGGCATTAATATGGAGTTGGTCCCACCTTTGCTGCTATAACAGCCTCCACTCTTTTGGGAAGGCTTTCCACTAGATGTTAGAACGCTTCTTTGGGGACTTGCTTCAATGCAGCCACAATGTACACTACTGTTCAAAAGCTTGGGGTCACTTAGAAATGTCCTTGTTTTTGAAAGAAACACATTTTTAGTCCATTAAAATAAGATCAAATTGATCAGAAATACAGTGTAGACATAGTTAATGTTGTAAATGACTATTGTAGCTGGAAACGGCAGATGTTATACGGAATATTGTAATGATGTGTGCTGAGAGTCGAGAAGCAAGATCAGGGAGTGAGTGTTTTAATAAATAAATAAAAAATAATACAAAAACAAGAAACACAAACAACGAACAGACAGGAAACTGAATCAATAATGCCTGGGGAAGGAACCAACGGGAGTGACATACATTTTTTTATTTATTTCACCTTAATTTAACCAGGTAGGCTAGTTGAGAACAAGTCCTAATTTGCAACTGCGACCTGGCCAAGATAAAGCCAAGCAGTTCGACTCATACAACAACACAGAGTTACACATGGGATAAACTAACATACAGTCAATAATCTATATACATCATGTGCAAATGAGGTAGGATAAGAGAGGTAAAGGGAATAAATAGGCCATGGTGGTGAAGTAATTACAATATAGCAATGAAACACTGGAATGGTAGGATGTGCAGAAGATGAATGTGCAAGTAGAGATACTGGGGTGCAAAGGAGCAAGATAAATAAATAAATACAGTATGGGGAGGAGGACGATTGGATGAGCTATTTACAGATGAGCTATGTACAGGTGGGGTGATCTGAGAGCTGCTCTGACAGCTGGTGCTTAAAGCTAATGAGGGAGGTATAAGTCTCCAGCTTCAGAGATTTTTGCAGTTCGTTCCAGTCATTGGCAGCAGAGAACTGGAAGGAGAGGTGGCCCAAGTAGGAATTGGCTTTGGGGGTGACCAGTGAGATATACCTGCTGGAGCGCGTGCTACGGGTGGGTGCTGCTATGGTGACCAGTGAGCTGAGATAAGGCGGGGCTTAACCTAGCAAAGACTTGTAGATGACCTGGAGCCCGTGCGTTTGGTGGTGAGTATGAAGCAAGGGCCAGCCAACGAGAGCATACAGGTCGCAGTGGTGGGTAGTATATGGGGCTTTGGTGACAAAACGAATGACACTGTGATAGACTGCATCAAATTTGCTGAGTAGAGTGTTGGAGGCTATTTTGTAAATGACATCGCCGAAGTCAAGGATCGGTAGGATGGTCAGTTTTACGAGGGTATGTTTGGCAGCATGAGTGAAGGATGCTTTGTTGCAAAATAGGAAGCCGATTCTAGATTTTATTTTGGATTGGACATGTTTAATGTGAGTCTGGAAGGAGAGTTTACAGTCTAACAAGACACCTAGGTATTTGTTGTAGTTGTCCACATATTCTAAGTCAGAACCAACCAGAGTAGTGATGCTGGACGGGCGGGCAGGTGCGGGCAGCGATCAGTTGAAGAGCCTGCATTTAGTTTTACTTGCATTTAAGAGCAGTTGGAGGCCACGGAAGGAGAGTTGTAGGGGTTTCAGATTTTGCAGCTCTTTCAGAACATCAACTATCTGGATTTTGGTTGAAGGAGAATTGGGGGAGGTAATCAGGGAAGGTAACCAGGGAGGTGATTGAGTCCAGGTGAGTCTGACGACGCGCAGGTGCGCGTAATGATGGTGACAGGTGTGCACCATAACGAGCAGCCTGGTGACCTAGAGGCCGAAGAGGGAGCACTCCAGAGTTGCCTCTTCAATGTTGATGTTGAGACTAGTGTTTTGCAGGTACTATTTAATGAAGCTGCCAGTTGAGGACTTATGAGGTGTCTGTTTCTCTTGCTCAGTTGTGCACTGGGGCCTCCCACTCCTCTTTCTATTCTGGTTAGAGCCAGTTTTCACTGTTCTGTCAAGGGAGTAGTACACAGCATTGTATGACATCTTCCGTTTCTTGGCAATATCTCATATGGAATAGCCTTCATTTCTCAGAACAGGAATAGACGGATGAGATTTGTTTCTGCCAATTTTGAGCCTGTAATTGAACCCACAAACCCTGATGCTCCAGATACTCAACTAATCTAAAGAAGGCCAGTTTTATTGCTTCTTTAATCAGGACAACAGTTTTCAGCTGTGCTAACATAATTGCAAAATGGTTTTCTAATGATCAAGTAGCCTTTAAAATTATAAACTTGGATTAGCTAACACAATGTGCCATTGGAACACAGGAGTGATGGTTGCTGATAATGGGCCTCTGTACACCTATGTAGATATTTGTTACATGTGGTCCCTCTCCGGCCTCTAGGTCACAAGGCTGCTCGTTATGGTGCACACCTGTCACCATCGTTACGCGCACCTGCGCGTCATTAGACTTACCTGGACTCCATCACCTCCCTGATTACCTTCCCTGATTAAGTCACTCCCTTTGGTTCCTTCCCCAGGTGTTTCAGTTTCCTGTCTTTGCATTGTTCGGGTTTCTTGTTTTTGTATTATGTTTAATTGATTTATTAAAACACTCACTCCCTGTACTTGCTTCCCGACTCTCAGCGCACATCATTACAGAATTACGCCTCACAGTTTTTTTTTTCTCCCCAATTTCGTGGTATCCAATTGTTAGTAGCTACTATCTTGTCTCATCGCTACAACTCCCGTACGGGCTCGGGAGAGACGAAGGTTGAAAGTCATGCGTCCTCCGATACACAACCCAACCGAGCCGCACTGCTTCTTAACACAGTGCGCATCCAACCTGGAAGCCAGCCGCATCAATGTGTCAGAGGAAACACCGTGCACCTGGCAACCTTGGTTAGCGTGCACAGCGCCCAGCCCGCCACAGGAGTCGCTGGTGCGCGATGAGACAAGGATATCCCTACCGGCCAAACCTTTCCTAACCCGGACGACGCTAGTTCAATTGTGCATCGCCCCACAGACCTCCCGGTCGCGGCCGGTTACGACAGAGCCTGGGCACGAACCCAGTCTCTGGTGGCACAGCTGGCGCTGCAGTACACTGCGCCACCCGGGAGGCCCTCTCACAGTTTATTTTTTGTGTCAGTTGGAATGACGTCGGGTCTGGGATCTGCTACAGGCTCTCATGCCTCAGCCAACTCGTTGGGGTTTCATGCCTTCGCTGGATCGCCAGGCTCCCCTGCTTCCGCCGGCTCGTCAGGCTCTCATGCCTCAGCCGGCAACAGGTTCCCACGCATCAGCAGGGGTGGCCGGTCCGCTCCTGATCCCTCGGATCGTCCCTTTGGTTGGCGTCCTACGGCTGGACCCGAACGTGCCGGGGAGGGGGTACTGTCACGTATGGTCTCTCTCCGGCGCTCTAGGTTGCCATGCTCCTTCATCTCAACCGGATTGCCAGGTTTCCCGCGCCTCAGCAGAGGTGACCGGTCCGCTCCTGATCCCCGGGATCATCATTTTGGTCGGAGTCCTGCAGCTTATGCCGCGCGTCTGGGAGGGGGTACTGTCACGAGTGCTCCCTCTCCGGCCTCTAGGTCACCAGGCTGCTCGTTATGGTGCACACCTGTCACCATCGTTACGCACACCTGCGTGTCATCAGACTCACCTGGACTCCATCACCTCCCCGAGTACCTTCCCTATATGTCACTCCCTTGGTTCCTTCCCCAGGCATTATTGATTCAGTTTCCTGTATGTGCGTTGTTCGTGTTTCTTGTTTTCGTTTAATGTTTAATTTATTTATTAAAACACTCACTCCCTGAACTTGCTTCTCGACTCTCAGCGCACATCGTTACAATATTCCATAAAAAATCTGCAGTTTCCAGCTACAATAGTCATATACAACATTAACAATGTCTACATTGTATTTCTGATCAATTTTATGTTATTTTAATGGGCAAAAAAATTGCTTTTCTTTCAAAAACAAGGACATTTCTAAGTGACCCCAAGCTTTTGAACGGTAGTGTATGTCTATGGAGATTGTATGGCTGTGTGCTTGATTTTATACACCTTTCAGCAAAGTGTGTGGCTGAAATAGCCAAATCCACTAATTTGAAAGGCTGTCAACATACTTTTGTATATATAATGTACTTGTACACAGGAGCTGTCTCTGACGAAAAAAACAACTCCCGGGCAGCTTTAAAAAAAAAAAGGTCAATGTTTTCTGTGCTCATTTGAATGTCCCTTACGATGTAACTGCAGGAATGAAATAGATGTTTTTATGTTTTTTTATATCTCGCTGCCATACTGTGTACAACCGTGTTGCCGATCTTGCCTTGACATCTTGTCACAAGAGGACCACAACTTTATTGTGTGTTTTCCTCAATGATTTTTCTCATGCGAATGTGTCTTTTTCTAGTTTTATGTGTGCTTGTTTTAAAGGGGTCGAATTAATGAACTAAACTTAATTAATTAATTACACATTGTAATTAGCTTAGTCGTAGCCTTCAGTACATTTCCATCTCTCCACCAGTAATTTCCCTTGTTAGCTGGCTGATTAGCATAGTTGTTAGCCCAACCCATTAGCCTAATGTAGCTAACATTGTAGGTCATCTCAAATAGATGTAAACACAGCTAAGACCACAACACCCTCTGGTATAGATGTATTTGAGTGAAGTGTTGTCCTGTCAGTGCCATGTGAGGAGCTCAGGGGGGCTCTGAGGGAAAAGTAAAAAATGACACTGCCAAATGTTCTGATCAAAGATTGTTGTAGTCATTTTGATTTTATCTCTTACCTTGGAGAACTGTAAAGTGAGATCAGAGGACTGAGTCACAGAGAAATATTGTTAAAAATTCAAGAAGAGTTAGGGAGAAAGAGAGAGAAAGAGAGAGAGTCTTGTTTTTATGTTTTGACGAAGGCATGGGAGGAAGGAAGGCATCAACTTTGGCCTGGTTTGATTGCTCACCAGTAAAAAAAAAATGTACACAGTATTGTCTGTTCTGATACGTCATTATCAGTCCTGCCATAGCGACATAACACGACACAACACAATGCAATCAATTACCATGACACAACATCAGTCAGTTTATAGTTGATACTCTTTATGAACCTCAATGACTAAAGATGTTGAATGATAATGGAGAGTTCATGATGTCACTGTGACCTATAAGCCGGAGAATGAATAGAGAGCAGAAGTGCCAGAAGTGACATCGAACACAGACGCCGTACATTGCTAGCGTCGTTGAGAATGTTCAGGCTAATGTTACTGCCAGGAATTGGTCTGCTCTCTCTCTCTCTCTCTCTCTCACATGCACATGCACACATATATACACACACACACACACACAAACGCATGCACACGCATGCACACGCGCACACACACACACACACACACACACAGACAGAGTTGGTAGCAGTTCTCTTTTGGACTTTAGGATTATGAGGGTCAGGTTTCCGTTATGAGAGTAATCTTCT
This sequence comes from Oncorhynchus mykiss, assembly GCF_013265735.2. Lineage (NCBI taxonomy): Eukaryota > Metazoa > Chordata > Actinopteri > Salmoniformes > Salmonidae > Oncorhynchus > Oncorhynchus mykiss. The sequence continues at coordinate 21,901,485 of NC_048568.1, forward strand.
ATCCTCCATCAGGGGAAGTTCAACATTACCCAATATTATCCAAATGGTCCTCAATAGCCTTTTCTGTTTCTGTTTCATGTGCAAATCTGTTTTCAAATCATGCTCTACTGTATATTATATACACTAATCCAATATTTTTGTCCATCTTTGATGTGTGGCCAACCACATTTTCCTGCTAGTTTTCAGAACTATTTGTGGCTGATTTGCAGTTAGATTTCCACTGTAAAGCTTGACTTAACAGTGATCCTAATATGGCTTGTCTGCTTCATACCCCGAAACACAACATAGTCCCACCACCCTTATCTCCCCTTTCCCCTCCTCTTTTCTCTCCTCTTCTCCTTTCTCCTCTCCACTTGCTCTCTCCCTCCCTTTTCCCGTCTTCCACTCTCTCCTATTCTCTGCTTCTACTGTATACACTACCGATGGCACTGCCTCAAATTTTGTAGTGCTGGTGGTTGGTATGAGAGAATGAAAGAGTGAGGTACTGCAGATAGTTAATTTTAAAATGTTCCTTTGTTGTGGTGACCCAATCAGTGATATGGTAATACTCATTCCTAAACAGTGAGACTAAATACGAAGTGAAGTCTAACACACACACACACACACACACACACACACACACACACACACACACACACACACACACACACACACACACACACACACACACACACACACACACACACACAGCTTAAGGTAGTCCATCGTATCCGATGATGACTACCACTACTGCTTGTGGATTTGCTGATGACTGTATAATCCAATGCAGGATGCACACTGTCTGCCACAGACAGAGCACACAGAGGCCTATCCCGTTGAGGCCGGTGCAGGCATGGTCATATATCTTCTCTGCCGTTTTGCCAGGCTATGTTCAGTCCTTTTTTCTTCAGCCAACAGCAGAAACTGTCTCGAAGGGGGCAGGATTTTTCCCACACTTCTATAGTGATGACTTCAGTTGGTTCTTTCTGCCCACCTGCAGAGCAACTGCCCAGTTGTTGCTGTCCGTACAGCATTTTTCGTGGCAGGCGATGCTCTGGCACCCAGATGGAATGGCCGAGCCATCTAAGCTAATGGTGTGTGATGGACGCCACAATGCTCCTGCAGTTGGTTCTCTGTAGGATCTCTGAGTGCGGAACATGGTCCTGCTAGGTCACTTTTGAAATGTGTTGGGGGCATTTTACGTGAAAGGAATCCATTTGTTTTAAGTGTCGGCTGTAGACTGTCAATGTTTCACATCCATAAAGGAGTCTACACACTGCCTACATAAAGGAGTCTACACACTGCCTGGTAGACTGCAACTTTGGTGTGGAGGTGCAGGTTGCTGTTGTTAAAAACCCTCTTCCTTAGTCGTCCAAAGGAGGACGAGGCCTGTTTGACCCGATTCTGGATATCCTGGTCGATGTTACAGTCTTCCGACAGGATGCTTCCAAGATATTTAAAGTGTGGTACAATGGCAAGTCAGGAGTCTGAGATGGAGAATGCTGGTGTATCAGGCGGAGAATCAGATGACCACTGACATACTGTACGACCTCTGTTTTTGGGATGGTAACAGACAGCCCTTTTCTGCTGTTTGCATTCACAGCTGCTGTGGGGGTGACTTGTAGAGCTTCTGGGTTATGTGCCATAAGAACACAATCATCTGTGTCCTGGAGCTCATGCACGAGTTCAGATTTGTGTTTTGTGGCAGCTTGGAGCCTCCTAATATTGAAGAGGTTCCCGCCCAATCTGAAGTCCAGGGTCACCCCACTCTCTGTTTCCATGTCATTGTGCAGGAGTGTTGTGACACACAGGAGGAAAACATTGAATAGGACCGGCACAATCACACACCCTTGCCTCACACCAGTGCCAACTCCAAAGGGTTCAGACTCCTGATCGCCAGCTGTTACTCTGGCCACCATCCACTCATGGAACTGATGCAGGATGTTTACATATTTCCCAGGGCAGCCATACTGGAAGAGGACCTTCCAAAGGAGTTCACTATGTACTGTGTTGAAGACTTTGGAGAGGTTCACACAGGCCACGAACAGGTCTCGTTTCTGTTCACGGCACTTTTCCTGCAGTTGGCGTGCACTGAAGATCATATCCACCGTTCTTCTTTTCTTTCTAAAGCTGCACCGGGACTCAGGTAGCAGGTCTTCAGTCATGGTGTCGATAAGTCTGCGGAGTTTGACTTTCGCCAGGACTTTCCCAACAACTACAAGGAGGGATATGACCATGCTGTTGCCCCAAATTGATAAGTACCCCCTTTTTTTGTATACGGTGACAATGTTTGCCACCCTCCATTGATTGGGGACGCTCTCTTGTCTTCATATCTCAGAGATGAACAGGTGAACTGCTCTGGTATAGAGATAGCACCCCTGTTTTAAGATCTCAGCAGGGATGGAGTCAGGTCGAGGGGCGACATTTATCAATAATGCGTAGCCACAAATCTGTGAGTAAACCACGCATGGGATCATTTCCACGCAGTGTGAGATTTATAAAAATGAAAGTTTGCTTGAGAATGTGCGCAATTTTACACAGAGCCACAGCCATGGGTACACAGTGCCAAGTGGTGGAATAAGGGAGCTGCTTGGCAAGTGTAAAATAGTACAAAACTGAGTGTACAAAACATTAGGAACACCTTTCCATGACATTATACATCCATGATGTAGGATCTTAATTTGATCACTCTTTTGTTGCTGAGAATGTTTCTGGAAAGCAGGAAATGCAAATTTGTAGTGTATTTGAGGTTTAAAAGTCCTTAATAGTCTATTGTGCGTCAATGTAAGTAACATAATAAAAAAATACTAATCAAAATCCGTTTTTGCATGGGCTGCGTCTCAATATGCTGCTTCCGCCTATGTCGGCTTTCCGCATCTGCGGTGGAAGGTGGCTGAGCTATAGCAGTGTTTCTCAGACCATGAGACATCCAGAACGGTTTGGCCTACAAATATGACGACTATGGAAAGATCAGACTCCCATGAGCACGATGGTGTTTTCCGTTTTGCTCTACGACCCCCACAAGCCCCACATCGGTAATGCTGATGTGCCTACTTCTGTCAGTAGCGTCTGAACCGTTTGGGCTACAAACTAATAGGGGAGACTCTCACGAACACAATGGTGTTCCCCGTTTTGGTCTATGAATCCCAAAAGTGTCACGGGACTCTTCTAAAGAGTAGCCCATACAAATGAATGGAAATTTGGAGGTAGTTTCGTGCCAACAAAAATAAGGAGTTAAATATTTGTCAATATATATATATATATATATATATATATATTCTCCTAGGTATAGGACAGACACTTCAAAACATTATTCTGTATGATGATTGTTTTGCCATTTATGAATGTGTTATTCAGTGCATTTCTGTGGGCTATAGTAATAAAGGCCAAAATCATATTTAACATGAAAGGTGTCCTAAAATTAAAAATCAAATAGCTAAATGATCCATGTTATGACCATCTTTAAACAATTCCATATGTTACTTTAAAAGGTCAGACTGAATTTGCCATAACAAAAAAAAGTATCAAACATTATTACTCACATAATGTTTCACATTTCCTGTTGCTGCAGGATTATTTTCCTGCTGTAGCCAAGATCCTACATTTGTTGACTGTCCAGATGAATCAACTTCAGTCGTGCACAAGCCCTGAGGCCAAGAACAAATGGTTATCCGCTACCGGTGTGCGTATGGTGCTCGTAGGATTGTTTGATAAATCACACTTTTTCTATGCTTACGAACATTATAAATTCTGTTTTTAAGTAGCATTTTAGAATAGTTTCTACGCAATATTGATAAAAGAGGCACCAGGACTTTTGTTGTTCTTCAGTGACCTGATGGCAGCACAGACCTCAGAAAAGGTGTTTGGGAGATCAATGCTCTGGATGGTGGTCAGGCACACGCACGCACGCACGCACACACACACACACACACAGTGGTAATGCAGTGGTAATGAGAATAAGCTGGCCTTATTTTAAGTGGACGCAACCAGGTCACCTAAAACCTCTAACTCATCAAACTGGTCAAGAGACCAAACATGAGAGGGGATCTAAGCTGCTACAGCCAGGCCAAACAGGACCTTCATTTATGTCATCCTTCACCACCCTTTTATCTCTTTCAGCACCTTCCTCTCCAACTGTCTCTCTCTCTCTCTCTCTCTGTCATGACTCTGTAAGGTTCTCTTTCAGGATCAGGTAATGCCAGGGAATCGTGGGTAAATATAGGTGGGTGACTTAGAAATGTAATGGAGATAGTGTACGTGTGTGGGAGCACATATTAGTTTACACACACGCACGCACGCACAACGCACGACGCACACACACACACACACACACACACACACACACACACACACACACACACACACACACCTGGGTCAGACTGAGGGAGTGACCAGAGAAAAGTAATGGTACTTTTCAATGAAATCAGCAGAAGACAGAGGTGATTTGCCTAGAAGCACGTTGTCTGGACCACTGAACACGGTGTCGACCAAATAAGCACTGCAGGAGATCCTTTATGGTAAAATCCTCTCCTACTTCCTCCTCATCCATATCTATCCATCCATCCTCCCCTCATCCTCCATACTCTGCATGGTCCAGGTGTATTTCCTCCATCTCAAATACTGAGTGCCTCTAATTGATGAATGAGATGCAAGAGAAAATCAAAACCCAGCAGAACTGCATCACTCTTCAAATGAAGTTGTGCACACCTGTTGTCTTAAAGGGTTTGTTTGCATTTGTTTCATTGTAAAAGCCAACCATTTATTGTACAAGCACAACATGTAAACCCTGTGATTCATAGATATACAGGCTAGAAATGTATTAGCAAATACATTTTGGGGGTGAAGCTTGCTTTCAATTGCCACTCCTTGTTGCACACAGCAAGGTTCCGCTCCCCCTAGGGGATTTATGGCTGGTTTAAAGATGAAATCATCAACCCTGTTACGGTCAACCCTCTTACTTTATTTGGCACTTCATAGGCTCTTACTATAGTCATTTCATTTTTATTATTTAACTCTTGAGATGGGAAAAACATGTTTTTTATGAAGTTGAACATGCTTTTCATATCAGAATGTTAAAATTAGGTAAAACTACAACCGTATACAGTACCAGTCAAAGGTTTGGACACACCTACTCATTCAAGGGTTTTTCTTTATTTTAATTATTTTCAATATTGTAGAATAATAGTGAAGACATAAAAACGATGAAATAACACATATGGAATCATGTAGTAACCAAAAAAGTGTTAAACAAATCAAAATATATTTTATATTTGAGATTCTTCAAAGTAGCCACCCTTTACCTTGATGACAGCTTTGCACACTCTTGGCATTCTCTCAACCAGCTTCATGAGGTAGTCAACTGGAATGCTTTCCCAAGTCTTGAAGGAGTTCCCACATATGCTGAGCACTTGTTGAGTGCTTTTCCTTCATCTCTGTGGTCCAACTCATCCTAAACCATATTAATTGGGTTGAGGTCAGGTGATTGTGGAGGCCAGGTCATCTGATGCAGCACTCCATCATTCTCCTTATTGGTCAAATAGCCCTCGCACACCCTGGAGATGTGTTGGGTCATTGTACTGTTGAAAAACAAATGATAGTCCCACTAAACGCAAAACAGATGGGATGGTGTATTGCTGCAGAATGCTGTGGTAGCCATGCTGGTTAAGTGTACCTTGAATTCTAAATATATCACTGACCATGTCACCAGCAAATCACCCCCACACCATCAAACCTCATCCTCCATGCTTCATGGTGGGAACCACACATGCAGAGATCATCCGTTCACCTACTCTGCGACTCACAAAGACACGGCGGTTGGAACCAAAAATCTCAAATTTGGACTCATCAGACCAAAGGACAGATTTCCACCGGTCTAATGTCCATTGCTTAAGTTTCTTGGCCCAAGCAAGTCTCTTCTTATTATTGGTGTCCTTTAGTAGTGGTTTCTTTTTAGCAATTCGACCCTGAAGGCCAGATTTCTTGAAGTGTCTTGTATAGAACCCAAGATGGCGTAGCAGTCAGACTTCTTTGTCGTGTCCCATGTAAATATATTTTATATATTTTTCTTCGCAAATATTTTAAAAATATTTTTCTCAACATCAACTTGCAACCCGCCTCACCCAATGTGGTGTGGATCTGCTTTTTTCTAAAGCATTTTTCTTTACTTATAAATCGGAACCCCCAACAGAAGCAAGCCAGCTAACTAGCTACTAGCTAGTAGTCAGCTAACCACTGCTAGCGGTCATCAGCTAACCTATAGCTCGGAAAACTCTTGCCAGTTTGCACAACGCGATTCAAACCAGAGCATACCGGACCTATTTTCTCTCCACATCCCCGGATTCCCACCGCAAGCTCTGAACCTTTTCACCTGGATCATCGCAGCTAGCTAGCTGCAATCCGAGTGGCTACTCCTGGCTAACGTATCTGTCCCGAAACAAGCACCAATTAGCTTGGAGCTATCCCATGCTAGGCCCATCTCCCGGCTAGCTGAAGAGGTCCATCAGCCACTCCTGGGCTACAATACCTATACCTGGACCCCTCTTACTGCCAGTACGAACCCCCGCCGATCCTTCACGACTGGACTACCGACGTAATCTGCCCGAGGGAGTTATTCAACTGGCCCCTCTGTCGCGACGTCCCCTGAATGCCCATCTGCTAGCCTGCTAACCGCGGCCTGCTAGCTGTCTGTAGCATATCGGACTGTGAGCTGAATTTCTTGGGCCACTATAACTATTTTGCCAATTGGACTGGACCCCTTTACCACACGGAACCCTACTAATCCATCACAATTGACGAGGAGGCTCCGCACGAGGGCGCTATAACAGACTTCCTCCATCGCGACGCCCCTCTAAGGCCCTTCTGCTTGCTTGCTAGCCCCGGCTCGCTAGCTGTCTGAATCGCCGTGTCGCCAACCTTACTACTCACTGGACCCCTATGATCACACGGCAACGCATGCCTCTCCCTAATGTCAATATGCCCTGTCCATTACGGTTCTGGTTAGTGATTATTGTCTTATTTCACTGTAGAGCCTCTAGCCCTGCGCAATATGCCTTAGACAACCCTTCAGTTCCATCTCCCACACACGTGGTGACATCACCTGGTTTAAATGATATTTATAGAGACAATATCTCTCTCATCATCACTAAATGCCTAGGTCTACCTCCACTGTATTCACATCCTACCATACCTTTGTCTGTACATTATGCCTTGAATCTACTCTATCGCGCCCAGAAACATGCTCCTTTTACTCTCTGGTCTGAACGTACTAGACGACCAGTTCTTATAGCCTTTAGCCGTACTCTTATCCTACTCCTCCTCTGTTCCTCTGGTGATGTAGAGGTTAATCCAGGCCCTGCAGTGCCTAGCTCCACTCCTATTCCACAGGTGCTCTCATTTGTTGACTTCTATAACCATAAAAGGTTTCATGCATGTAAACATTAGAAGCCTCCTCCCTAAGTTTGTTTTATTCACTGCTTTACCACACTCTGCCAACCCAGATGTCCTAGCAGTGTCTGAATCCTGGCTTATGAAGACGACCAAAAACCCTGAAATTTCCATCCCTAACTATAACATTTTCCGACAAGACAGAACTGTTAAAGGGGGCGGTGTTGCAATCTACTGCAGAGATAGCCTGCTGAGTTCTGTCTTTAGTGTCCAGTTCTGTACCCAAACAATTTGAGCTTCTACTTTTAAAAATCCTCTTTTCCAGAAACAAGTCTCTCACAGGTGCCGCTTGCTATAGACCACCCTCTATCCCCAGCTGTGCCCTGGACACCATATGTGAATTGATTGCCCCCATCTATCTTCAGAGCTTGTGCTGCTAGGTGACCTAAACTGGGACATGCTTAACACCCCGGCTATCCTACAATCTAACCTTGATGCCCTCAATCTCATACAAATCATGAATGAACCCACCAGGTACAACCCCAAATCCGTAAACACGGGCACCCTCATAGATATCATCCTAACCAACTTGCCCTCCAAATACACTTCTGCTGTTTTCAACCAAGATCTCAGTGATCACTGCCTCATTACCTGCATCCGTAATGGGTCTGCGGTCAAACGACCACCCCTCATCACTGTCAAATGCTCCCTAAAACACTTCAACGAGCAGGCCTTTCTAATCTACCTGGCACGGGTATCCTGGAGGGATATTGACCTCATCCCGTCAGTAGAGGATGCCTGGTTATTCTTTAAAAGTGCCTTCCTTACCATCTTAAATAAGCATGTTCCATTCAAATGTAGAACCAGGAAATTAAATAGCCCTTGGTTCACTCCAGACCTGACTGCCCTTGACCAGCACAAAAACATCCTGTGGCGTTCTGCATTAGTATCGAATAGCCCCCGTGATATGCAACTTTCAGGGAAGTTAGGAACAGGAAGTTAGGAACAGGCAGTTAGGAAAGCTGAGGCTAGCTTAGGCTAGCTTTTTCAAGCAGAAATGTGCATCCTGTAGCACAAACTCAAAAATGTTCTGGGACACTGTAAAAGCCATGGAGAATAAGAGCTAGGCTAGGAAACTGTCACCACCGATAAATCCACTATAATTGAGATTTTCAATAAGATTTTTTTATGGCTGGCCATGCTTTCCACCTGGCTGCCCCTACTCCGGCGAACAGGCCTGCACCCCCCACAGCAACTCTCCCAAGCCTCTCCCATTTCTCCTTCACCCAAATCCAGATAGCTGATGTTCTGAAAGAGCTGCTAAATCTGGACCCCTACAAATCAGCCGGGCTAGACAATCTGGACCCTCTCTTTCTAAAATGATCTGCTGAAATTGTTGCAACCCCTATTACTAGCCTGTTCAACCTCTCTTTCGTATCGTCTGAGATTCCCAAAGATTGGAGAGCTGCCACGGTGAACCCCCTCTTCAAAGGGGGAGACACTCTAGACCCAAACTGCTACAGACCTATATCTATCCTACACTGCCTTTCTAAGGTCTTCGAAAGCAAAGTTAACAAACAGATTACCGACCATTTCGAATCCCACCGTATCTTCTCCACTATGCAATTTGGTTTCAGAGCTGGTCATGGGTGCACCTCAGCCATGTTCAAGGTCCTAAACAATATCATAACCGCCATCAATGAGAGACATTACTGTGCAGCCTTATTCGTCGACCTGGCCAAGGCTTCGACTCTGTCAATCACCACATTTTTATCTGCAGACTCAACAGCCTTGGTTTCTCAAAAGGTTGCCTCGCCTGGTTCACCAACTACTGATTCACCGTGTGTCAAATTGGAGGGTCTGTTGTCCGGACCTCTGGCAGTCTCTATGGGGGTGCCACAGGGTTCAATTCTCTGTCCGTCTCTCTTCTCTGTATACGTCAATGATGTCGTTCTTGCTACAGGTGATTCTCTGATCCACCTCTACGCAGACGACACCATTCTGTATACCTGTTAACTAACCTCCAGACGAGCTTCAATGCCATACAACTCTCCTTCCATGGCCTCCAACTGCTCTTAAATGCAAGTAAAACTAAACTCTTCAACTGATCACTGCCCGCACCTGCCCACCCATACAGCATCACTACTCTGGACGGTTCTGACTTAGAATATGTGGACAACTACAAATACCTAGGTGTCTGGTTAGACTGTAAACTGTTCTTACAGACTCATATTAAACATCTCCAATCCAAAATTAAATCTAGAATCGGCTCCCTATTCCGCAACAAAGCATCCTTCAATCATGCTGCCAAACATACCCTTGTAAAACTGACCATCCTACCGATCCTTGACCTCAGCGATGTCACTTACAAAATAGCCTCCAACACTCTACTCAACAAATTGGATGGAGTCTATCACAGTGCCATCCGTTTTGTCACCAAAGCTCCATATACTACCCATCACTGCGACCTGTAAGCTCTCTTTGGCTGGCCCTTGCTTCACACTCGTCACCAAACGCACTGGCTCCAGGTCATCTACAAGTCTTTGCTAGGTAAAGCCCCACCTAATCTCAGCTCACTGGTCACCATAGCAGCACCCACCCATAGCATGCGCTCTAGCAGGTATATCTCACTGGTCACCCCAAAGCCAATTCCTCCTTTGGCCGCCTTTCCTTCCAGTTCTCTGCTGCCAATGACTGGAATTAACTGCAAAAATCACTAAAGCTGGAGACTCATACCTCCCTCACTAGCTTTAAGCACCAGCTGTCAGAGCATCTCACAGATCTCTGCACCTGAACATAGCCCATCTGTAAGTAGCGCATTCAACCTCATCCCCATACTGTATTTATTTATTTATCTTGCTCCTTTGCACCCCAGTATCTCTACTTGCACATTCATCTTTTGCACATCTACCATTCCAGTGTTTTATTGCTATATTGTAATTACTTCGCCACCAAGGCCTATTTATTGCCTTACCTCCCTTATCTTACCTCATTTGCACACACTGTATGTAGACTTTTTCTACTATATTATTGACTGTATGTTTGTTTATTCCATGTGTAACTCTGTGTTGTTGTATGTGTCAAACTGCTTTGCTTTATCTTAGCCAGATCGCAGTGTAAATGAGAACTTGTTCACAACTAGCCTACCTGGTTAAATACATTTTAAAAATCACACAGTCTCCTCTGAACAGTTGATGTTGAGATATGGCTATTACTCTGTGAAGCATTTATTTGTGCTGCAATCTGCAGTTGAACGCCGATTTCTGAGACTTGTAACTCTAATGAACTTATCCACTGCAGCAGAGGTTACTCTGGGTCTTCCTTTCCAGTGGCAGTCCTCATGAGTGCCACTTTCATCAAAGCGCTTGATGGTTTTAGCGACTGAACTTGAAGAAACATTTTAAGTTTTTGACATTCTCCATATTGACTGACCTTCATGTCTTAAAGTAATGATGGGCTGTCGTTTCTCTCTGCTTATTTTAGCTGTTCTTGTCATAATATGGATTTGGTCTTTTACCAAATTGGTCTATCTTCTGTATACCACCCCTGCTTTGTCACAACACAACTGATTAGCACAAACGCATTAAGATGGACCGAAATTCCACAAATTAACTTAACAAGGCACACCTGTTAATTGAAATGCATTACAGGTGACTACATCATGAAGCTGGTTGAGAGAATGCCAAGAGTGCCATCAAGGCAAAGGGTGGCTACTTTGAAGAATGTCAAATATAAAATCTATTTTGATTTGTTTAACACTCTTTTGGTTACAACATGATTACATATGTGTTATTTAATAGTTTTGATGTCTTCACTATTATTATACAATGTAGAAAAGATAAAAAATAACGAAAAACCCTGGAATGAGTAGGTGTGTCCAAACTTTTGACTGGTACTGTATATATATTTTCTTAACAAAGTTACACTTCTCAAAAGGTACTTAACGGGTGGATTGACCCAAGTACTGAGTTCCATTAGTGCCTGACTCAAGGAATGTGTCTCTCCAGTCCTCTCCCTTCCCCGAGAGAGCTTCCGTCAGATAAGACTGTGTGCTCTGATTAATCATGTAATGAAACGCTTGCGACACCATTCTAAAGGAGTGTTATCCAGGGAAAGTGGGCCACGATGGAGATTAATGTGTAGGCCAAGAAGCCTGGGATGAGATTTATTGCTGTTCCAAAAGATACTGCTAGGTCCGGGGTCTCTTTTGAGAAAAGAGAGCCACGGAAGTTGTTTATCACTGTCCACCACCAAACACAATTTTGAGAAATTCAGGAGAAGAAAAAAAGAAGAATACAGACAGAAAGACAGGTTTCATACACTCCGAGTGGGACAGGTGATATATGAATTACGCACCACAACACTACGTAGAGTACAATGAGCATTCCCAAAAATGATAAGTTGATGAGCATTGACACTGGGGAAACGCTTACAAAAAATGTACCATGATATTTTTTTCATTGTGCTACTATGGTACATTTTTTTGAACTATTTAGTTTTTTTTGGTCACTACCATCGCAGGAAAATTACATGGTACTGGCGCAAACATCATGGCATTTTCCAAAATAGGAAAAATGCCAAGGGGGGTGAATACAAGCCACTGTATGTGGAGGATAAGTGCTGCAGTAGGTATCTCAGATAGGAGGGAGTGTGGCCTAAGAGGGTTTTATAAATAAGCATCATCCAGTGGGTCTTGCGACAGGTATACAGAGATTACCAATTAACAGAGGAGTATAGAGTGCAGGGATGTGTCCTATAAGGAACATTGGTGGCAAATCTGATGGCCAAATGGTAAAGAACATCTAGTCGTTTGAAAGCACCCTTAATGGCCAATCTATAAATTACGTCTCTGTAATCTAGCATGGGTAAAATGGTCATCTGAATCAGGGTTAGTTTGGCAGGTGGAGTGAAAGAGGAGCGATTACGATAGAGGAAACCAAATCTAGATTTAACCCACTAGCAGCATGTGTGAAACATAAAATCAAGATACACTATGTATGTTGACACCCCTTCATTGACTGTGACAAACATTGGCAGTAGAATGGCCTTACTGAAGAGCTCAGTGACTTTCAATGTGGCACCGTCATAGGATACCACCTTTCCAACAGGTCAGTTAATTGAATTTCTACCCTGCTAGAACTGCCCCAGTCAACTGTAAGTGCAGTTATTGTGAAGTGGAAATGCAACAACGGCTCAGCTTCAAAAAGGTAGGCCACACAAGCTCACTGAAAGGGACAGCTGAGTGCTAAAGCTCATAAAAATCATCTGTCCTTGGTTGCTACCGAGTTCCAAACTGCCTTTGGAAGCAATGTCAGATCAAGAACTGTTTGTTGGGAGCTTCATGAAATGGGTTTCCATGACCGAGCAGCCACACACAACCCTAAGATCACCATACACAATGCCAAGTGTCGGCTGGAGTGGTGTAAAGCTCGCCACCATTGGACTCTGGAGCAGTGGAAACGCCTTCTCTGGAGTGATAAAGCACTCTTCACCATCTGGCAGTCCGACGGACAAGTCTGTCTTTGGCCGACGCAAGGAGAACGCTACCTGCCCCAATGGATAGTGGCAACTGAAGAGTTTGGTGGAGAACGAGTAATGGTCTAGGGCTGTTTTTCATGGTCTGGGCAAGGCCCCTTAGTTCCAGTGAAGGGAATTCTTAACACTACAGCATACAATGACATTCTAGACAATACTGTGCTTCCAACTTTGTGGGAACAGTTTGGGGAAGGCCCTTTCCTGTTTCAGCATGACAATGCCCCTGTTCACAAAGCGAGGTCCATACAGAAATGGTTTGTTGAGATCAGTGTGGATGAACTTGACTGGCCTACACAGAGCACTGACCTCAACCCCATGTAACACCTTTGGGATGAATTGGAACTCCGACTGTGAGCCAGGCCTAACCACCCAACATCAGTGCCCGACCTTACTAATGCTCTTGTGGCTGAATGGAAGCAAGTCCCCACAGCAATGTTCCAACATCTAGTGGAAAGCCTTCCCATAAGAGTAGCAGCAAGGGGGGGACCAACTCCATATTAATGCCCAGGATTTTGGAATGAGATGTTCGACAAGCTGGTGTCCACATACTTTTGGTCATGTAGTGTAGTAAACCCGATATATTATGACGGTCTGTGTCCCAACGTTTTTCAGTTAAAGTGACAAAACTATATAGTAATTTATGGTACTCACACAATGTAACATTGATTTATCGCTCTGTAATGGCAAGTCGTAGGCTTAGTACCCTCTTAAACCCCTTTAGCTCATAGTGAACAACCACAACACACATGGTTATTGTCTTCAACCTTAGGACCTGGATAGGGTATGGTGAGAATAATGAATGAGTCTGAAACCTTAGTTTATCTGGTGCTTCTCTCTTCAATACAGTTGTCAGTTGGCGCTCTCTCATTCAACTGGCTTAGTCTTATATAATTCTAAATAACTACATACAAAAAAAACGTTTCTCATGAATACATTTACCAGTAATTATCAACGTCTCCCTAACAACAGCAAGTTCCAATGTTTCCTTTTGTTTACACTGGCCGTGTTCGTAAATTCAGTCTGGATTGCCTTCCTGCGCTCAGTGTGCGCTCTGGGCGTTCGTAAATTAAGAGCGTTGTGAGATTGTCTTTGTAAATTCAGAGCGATTTGCCCTCGGAGGGTTCAGAGCGCACACTGGACTCTCTGGCCCAGGAGTACGATTGATCTTTTCGTAAATGTATCAGTTATTATGTGCTCGGGCACACACAGACGAGTGTTCTGAAATAGGATTAGATAGCCAGAGTGATTTTACGAACGCACCGTCTCTATGAACGTTTGTTGGTCCTATTGCCCTGACTAATCTGTTACATGTAAGGGATTACAGAAAAACGTAACTAGGATGTGATAAATTACCATCAAACATTTTGTAATCAGATTACAGATACTTCTGAAAAACGAAATTATTACTTCGAGGATTACTTACTTTTAAATTCAGAAAGGATGTTTTCGAAAAAAAATATTTGACACTCTGTTTTATCAATGACATTCAAATCAGCAGTGAAAAAGGCGCACATTTAAAATTTATTCCACCTGAGCGAGTCTGACCACAAATCAGAGACCAAGATGATGACACACCAAATGTGTTTGATGGATCGCGGGAAAATAGCAGGAATAGGCTTTTGTAGGCTACAGTCCAAACACTCACAATGGAGCAACTGCTGTCGGCATCCAAAGATGATCCAATTTGAATAAACGCGTGGAGGTAAGGATGACAACAGTGGTGTAGTCTATCGTGATACGGATATCACTTATTATTGATATCTATATAGCCACTGATGTGAATCACACTGCTGCTCTCTCATTTAGCTATTTGTGCCCTATACAGATTGTGGTTGTTGTGGATGGCTGTTCACAAGTCTAAATGTGTATTTCAACCCAATGATGGTTGAATTCAAGAAATTTAAGCTGCCTATCAATCATTGTTTTTTAGTTTTTTTTTTACCAGTGGACAGCCAGTGAAAATGCACTCTTGCAACAGCTAAATATTGCGGATCCAAGCCTACGGAATAAAAATTGGGATTTTATTGCTCAATCTAATTCATGCTGATCATAAAAAAATCCATAGGCCTAATGGACACATGCTCAAACTTTTGATAGTCTTAAAGGGGGCAATCTGTAATTGCTACATCCATTTTTGGATTTATAAATTATATATATCCATTGATTCTTGAAGAAAACAACTTATAAATGGCTCATGAGCTTACTTCAACTGTCATACTCCATGAGAACCCAACATATAAGTTTATAGACTGTTTTTTTTTACCAAAACAGTGGCCCTCATCTTTTTACCAAAACAGAGGCGGGCCAAACATTTTGTTATTGTTTCATCTGTTGATTAGCCCTTTAAACAGCTGCATATTATCAAGATACCATATTGTCACCAACAAAACAATAGGCCTATAGCAAATGCAGCATATGACATTCATTTTTCACATGTAAATAGCACTTTTCAGTAGTACTCAAAGCATGCCATTCCATGAGCAGAGCATTTAATGTTTAACTCGAATCAATGAGCTCAATCAGTCCTCTATGACAACAAAATCATAAACAACAGAGTAGGGCTGGCTAATAAGTCCTTGGTTTTGGCGTCATGCTCAGGTAAAACTATTTGGATAATCTATACTTCCATATTTCAAAGTAGTATTCTTGAAGATCAAGGTGTGTAAGTAACATTTATTGGAATGACTAGAATTCTGATAAATCTTTACATTAAAAAACAAAGTCTAATTTAATCGTATTATTATATGTAGTAGAAAGTGATGGGTTAGAAACCTACATAACCAATCCATAAAGTAAAATTTAACATCCATATGTGGCCAGCTATGTAAACTTTAACATTGATTTATCCTGCAATAGATGTCATTCAATTGGTAACATACATTTTTGTCTTATTCTAATGCCTCATAAGGGAAAAGTAATCTAAAAGTAACAGAATGTAATCCGATTATGTTACTGAGTTTGTGTAATCCAAAAGTTACGTTACGGATTACAATTTTGGACAGCTAACTAGTAACTTTAATGGATTACATTTAAAAAGTAACCTACCCATATACACAACCAAAAGTATGCGGACACCTGCTTGTGGAACATCTCATTCCAAATTCACGGGTGTGAATATGGAGTTGGTCCCACCTTTGCTGCTTTAACAGCCTCCACCCTTCTGGGAAGGCTTTTCCACTAGATGTTGGAACATTGCTGCAGGGACTTGCTTCCATTCAGCCACAAGAGCATTAGTGAGGTCGGCAACTAATGTTGGGCATTTAGGCCTGGCTCGCAGTCGGCGTTCCAATTCATCCCAAAGGTGTTCGATAGGGTTGAGGTCAGGGCTCTATGTAGGCCAGTCAAGTTCTTCCACACAGATCGACAAACCATTTCTGTATGGACCTGGCTTTGTGCACGGGGGCATTGTCATGCTGAAACAGGAAAGGGCCTTCCCCAAACTGTTGCCACAAAGTTGGAAGCACAAAATCGTCTAGATAGTCATTGTATGCTGCAGCCTTAAGATTTCCCTTCACCTGAACTAAGGAGCCTAGCCCGGAACATGAAAAACAGCCCCAAACTATTATTCCTCCTCAACTAAACTTTACAGTTGGCACTATGCATTGGGGCAGATAGCGTTCTCCTGGCATCGGCTAAACCCAGATTTGTCCGTCAGACTGCCAAATGGTGAAGCGTATTTCATCACTCCAGATAATGCGTTTGCACTGCTCCAGAGTCCAATGGCTGCAATCTTTACACCACTTCAGCCAACACTTTACATTGTGTATGGTGTTCTTAGGCTTGTGTGTGGCTGCTAGGGCATGGGAAGTCACTTCTTGAAGCTCCCGACGAACAGTTATTGTGCTGAAGTTGCTTCCAGAGGCAGTTTGGAACTCGGTAGTGAGTGTTGCAACTGAGGACAGACAATTTTAACGCGTTACGCGCTTCAGCACTCGGTGGTCCCGTTCAGTGAGCTTGTGTGGTCTACCACTTCACAGCTGAGCAGTTGTTGCTCCTAAACGTTTCCGCTTCACAATAACAGCACTTACAGTTGACTGGGACAGCTCTAGCCAGACAGAAATTTGACAAACTGACTTGTTGGAAAGGTGGCATCCTATGACAGTGTCATGTTGTCACTGAGGTCTTCTGTAAGGTAATTCTACTTACTGTCAGTGTTTGTCTATGGAGATTGCATGGCTGTGTGCTCAATTGTATACACCTGTCAACAATGGGTGTGGCTGAAATAGCCGAATCCACAAATTTGAAGGGGTGTTCATATACACTATTTTTACAAATGTATCTGACATTCTCCCACATTTCAGGTTGGCAACACAGGGAACCCAAACAAGTAAAAAACTGTATTGGTAATACATTAAGTACTTTCCCTTTTCCACAACTTCTATTTTTCTTTGATGATACAGATTAACTAGGACCAACAGTAGTAGCCTACCTCTGACTTTATCAGAAACTTGCCCACACTGGTATATCAACTCATCAATATAATACCAACCAACCTCTTTTGACCTTGGGCGATTTATTTATTTAATGCATTATACTGCCATTGTACCATGGTAATGCACAATTAATAAAGATTGTACCATACTGTAAAATATTACCATGGTATTGCATCATTTATACCATGGTATAAATCTGAATCATGGAAATGTACCAGGGTTTTAGCTTTGAAGTATGATGGTACTGCCATGCACCTAAATAATGCCATGGTATTGCATAATTTGGCATAGCTGTGGATTATGGAAATAGCATGGTTTAAACCTGCATTATACATTCTGCTATGGTTACGCACAATTATGAAGAATGGCACCAACAATTATTTAGGTACAATGCCATTACCATGGTAGTGCCATCATACTTCAAAGCTAAAATCACAGTACATTGCCATGGTTCAGACTATACCATGGTATAAGTGAAAGTACCATGGTATGAATGAAAGTACCATAGTAGTACCATCGTACATTTTTGTAAAGGAAACGTAATATTTTCTGTATTTCTGAAGAGTTACTAAAAGCAAGAAACCAGATATGTATAGACAAAGTAGTAAAACAACTATGCCTTGACTAAATGACAACAAAACAAAATAAAAAAACATAATTCTGGACATCCCATCATATTTTCCCTCCATTAGGGGGCTTGGATCACACATTAAACTATCCTTTATATAAACAATCCAATCTGTCACAGACTCACCATTGCTAAGCAACAGAGTAAAGTCCAGCGGGTCTGCTAGCTAACTTGTTATGCTACGTTTACATAGCTAGATAGGGGAGACAAACAGATGGCTAGCTCACTCACATCCCCTGGATTCAAGAGAAAATCACAGATTTAATCGTTTACTGCATTCTTAAGGGTGTTAAACCATGCAAGGGCTATTTGGGATTAACTGGGTTTATGGTATATTTCATGAGTAGCATAAATTGTTGGGTTGAAGAAGTGTTTTCACACAACTTTATTAGCTAGCGCTCTGCGCTAATAGGTAATCAGGCGGGAAATGGTAACCTCTGGGACTAAGAGGGTGCCTGTTTAAAAACAAACATGGCCAAAGACCCAACAACCTCCCTGTAATCCGCATTTACAGAGGGATTAGGCTTTCTGGCCAACATGGGTTACTAAAATAATTAGCAGGGTTGGTTCAGAAGGTGTTATGCAAATGCTGGTGTAGTGGTTGTTGTTGGTAAGTGTATTGGATGTAGTTGGTTGGTGGAGCGTATGTAGTTGATAAACTAGTAAAGTGGTGTATCAAAGCAGTTTTATATTAAAAAAAACAATAGAATTTGTAAATAATGTGCTTTACTACTTTACACTGTCACAGAAAAAAAACATGCTATCATTGAAAAATAAACAATAAGTTCTAGGTAATTAGCCTAGTGGTTAAGAGTGTTGGGCCAGTAACCGAATGGTCACTGGTTAGAATCCCCTTAGCTGACTAGGCAAAAAATATGTCGATGTGCCCTTGAGCAAGTTGCTGGTTGCTTTGAATGTCTAATAAATGACTGAAATGTACTATTTTCATGAAATCATATACTCTTGAGATGGCAGTGCATTCGTAAAGTATTCAGACCCCTTGACTTTTTCCACATTTTGTTATGTTACACCCTTACTCTAAAATGGATTAAATACATTTTCCCCTCAATCTACACACAATACCCCATAATGACAAAGCGAAAACTGTTTTTTCATTTTTTTTGCTAGTGTATTAAAAATAAAAATAGAAATAGCTTATTTTCATAACTATTCATACCCTTTGCTATGAGACTCAAAATTGAGTTCAGGTGCATCCTGTTTCCATTGATCATCTTTAAGATGTTTCTACAACTTGATTGGAGTCCCCCCGTCGTAAATGTTATTGATTGGACATGATTTGGAAAGGCACACACCTGTCTATATAAAGGTCCCACAGTTGACAATGCATGTCAGTGCAAAATCAAGCCATGAGGTCAAAGGAATTGTCCTTAACGCTCTGAGACAGGATTATGTTGAGGCACAGATCTGGGGAAGGGTACCAAAAGATTTCTGCAGCATTGAAGGTCCCCAAGAACACAGACTTGTCCTAGAGCTGGCCGACCGGAGAAACTGAGGAATTGGGGGAGAATGACCTTGGTCAGGGAGGTGACCAAGAACCCGATGGTCACTCTGACAAGGCTCCAGAGTTCCTCTGTGGAGATGAGAGAACCTTCCAGAAGGACAACCATCTCTGCATCACTCCGCCAATCAGGCCTTTATGGTAGAGTGGCCAGACTGAAGCCACTCAGTAAAAGGCACTAGACAGCCTGCTTGGAGTTTGCCAAAAGGCACCTAAACACTCTCAGACCATGAGAAACAAGATTCTCTGGTCTGATGAAACCTAGATTAAACACTTTGGCCTGAATGCCAAGCATCACGCCTGGAGGAAACCTGGCACCATCCCTATGGTGAAGCATGGGGGTGGCAGCATCATGCTGTGGGGATGTTTTTCAGAGGCAGGGACTGGGAGACTAGCTGGATCGAGGGAAAGATGAACAGAGCACATTACTGAGAGATACTTGACGAAAACCAGCGCCAGAACGATCAGGACCTCAGATGGTTCATCTTCCAAGAGGACAACGACCCTCAGCACACAGCAAAGACAACACAGGAGCAGCTTCAGAACAAGTCAATTAATGTACTTGAGTGGCCCAGCCAGAGCCTGGACTTGAACCCGATCGAACATCTCTGGAGAGACCTGAAAATAGCTGTGCAGCGACGCTCCCCATCCAACCTGACAGAGCTTGAGAGGATCTGCAGAGAAGAATGGGAGAAACTGCCCAAATACAGGTGTGCCAAGCTTGTAGCATCGTACCCAATAAGACTCAAGGCTGTAATCACTGCCAAAGGTGATTTAACAAAGTACTGAGTAAAGGGTCTGAATACTTATGTAAAATGTGATTTCAGTTATTTTTTTATATATACACATTTGCAATGTCATTTTTGTCATTATGGGATTGTGTCTGTAGATTGATAAGGGGGGACAAAAACGACTTAATTCATTTTAGAATAAGGCCGTAACGTAACAAACAATTTTTAAAGGTCAAGGGGTCTGAATACTTTCCGAATGTACTGTAGGTTGCTAGCTGTAATATAAACACAAAATGGAAGCATTGACTTGGTAGGCCGAGCTTTCTTTTAGCAAGGGTTTATTGTTATTTGCGCGGTGGAGCTCAAGACAAGCATAAGCCTACTCTGCCTCTAAAAACACACACACACGCACACACACACACACACACACACACACACACACACACACACACACACACACACACACATGCGCACACACGAGCAGGGTGAAAATCACACGCAGCACCCCCACCTTAAAAAGGCCGTCCATACAAATGATCCATTTGAGGAATGTTTACATAAAGATTTTCTTTTCTTATAAAAGCCAAGAGCAGTGTCTCCTTGTAGCTAGGCAGAGAGGAGACGATAATGACATCACATAGCGGGGAGGGGGGAAACCCAAAAGAACATAACACTGTATATATAAATATTTCAAATTAAATACGGGTAGAGGACTGAATACTGAAAATACTCTAACATTATAAATTATCTATAGCGGACTATGACATAAGGGATATTAAGTATGTATGGTATATATACAGACAGCTTGCCATCGATACTATTGCATTCTGTATTGAGTTCAACCGCAGACAGGGTACTATCCCCCTCCCCTCCGAAAACAAAACAAATAAATAATTTAAGAAGCAGATTCAGGATTTCTCACTCTGAAGTGATCAGCACAGTTTGAGGCACAGTTTCTCAATGGAATCAAGCTACAGTATCAGTTGTTTCTAGAGGTTTCCATGTATATCAAAATCAATCATCAGTATCCCTTTAGAAGTATTAATGGCACTCCAAATCCAGTTCCACTGCTAGAAAGGGCAGCAAAAGACACAGTTCTAGCATTCCACAAGTTCTACACATCCGTTTTAGAACTTGCTTTCAGGTAAAATAAATTGTCACAAAGGGACAGATCCCCATTTTCCCATTGGCTGTCCTGCCATTGCAATTGGGTTCCTGCAACGGGAGTCTAGGGGTCAGAACTTTCCATCCCTCCAAGAATATTCTCCCTTCTTCTCTTCCTCCTCTTTTCTGCTGATTTATGTACCACATAGCTAGGTTGTTGTTTCTGATTCGACACATAACCACTCATATATATCCAGTGAAGAATTTGCATAAATGAAATTACAACAAAACTGCAGTCCGGTCACACGCCAGTGAAATACAAAACCACACAGCTGTTTGCTTTTTTATAATGATGGGTTTTAGTTAGTTTTCTTTTAGCAGCAATAAAAAATGTGTACTTTTAGTATATACTTTAGTATATACAGATCTACATTGGGATGATTTTTCTGTCTGTTCATTTTCTTTCTCTTTCTCTCTCTGCTGTTTCTCAGTCAGTCCAGAGGAATGCTTTCCACAGAGAAAATGAGCTTAGAGTTTAAAGTTCAAAGTGCTGAGCTGTGAAACATCTTGTGAATATTCCATCATGTCATTTCATCTGAAGTTTGGCCTCTCATCTTCTTGGCTTGTCACATCTGGGAGACAAAGAGAAGACAGGTATTAAAAACAGAGATGTAGGGCTGTATGGTTGTATGAAACACACACTTGGTCTCGTGCTCTGGGAACTGAGCGCCAATGTCTTGGTCAGGTTCTTGGCTAATGGTAGGCTCTTATGTGGTCAGGAAATGTCACCAAACACCATCTTGGTTACCATACCGAGCTATGAGGTGATAAAGAGTGATAAAACAAAAGTCCTCCTGACACCCACACACAAACACACCTGCAGGTCCTCTCGTTGAGCTCCAGGTAACGCGCCCGGCAGTGGGCATTGGAGTTTCTGCAGGAACACTGGCAGGTCAGAGGGTCCTGGATGAACCCCTGCTTCCTCCTCTCTGAACAGCCATCACAACATGGCTCGCACTGACTTTAGACAGACAGGCAGAGAGAGGAGAGGAAAAAGTGAAAGATGATGAAGAGGAGAGTGGAGGAGGAGAAAGAGATAGGAAGGATGTTTATTAGAATGGTGTTAATATGGAAACAACCTTGGAAGTGTTTTTCTGACAACCCACACATGCTGCAACTTCATACTCCCAGTGTCAGTGCCTGTGTGTGAATGTTCTCTATGTGTGGGTATGTAAAGGAGGAATTGTAGCATGTGACTGGAGGGTTGTACAAAAACGGACACTTTGCAAGCAGCAAAATTACCCCCAAAACCATTGCCCTCTCCCCAACTCATCCTATGTTGGCAGGGTGACCTCCTCCTACTGTCTCGTAGGGAGGTAGGGGGGAGTGATTCTTGATGATTGGCTTGCCCACATACAGTATGCATTGTTCCGGTTAGACATGCACCAGCAAGCTTTGGCAGTTACGTGAGGCTTACAACACAAAACACTGTCAAATTCAACACATCCCAAAACTCTCTTTTTACAGTCAAATTAAACTCAGAGGTCGTCTTTGTGCGTAAAGATATGGGATTCGATTTTATTGAATTAAAATATTAAGTGTTGTTTTCCCCATACAGATGTATGATCTTAATATGATCACTCATTTGTTGCTGAGAATTTTCCTGCACAGCAGGAAGTGCAAACTTGCAGTGCGAGTTAACATTTCAGACTTGATTTGCCGTAACAAAAAAATGTATGAACCCATTAATTATAATCCACATTTCCTGTTGCTGCAGGATTATTTTCCTGCTGTAGCAAACTGGCTCAAGTTAAGATCCTACACCTGTAGACACAGATTAGATAGACAACCAGTAGATAAGAGAATAGATCTTGTTTAAATGACAAAGAACACTAGAGAGACTGTACCATTCTGTTTCCACACAGAGGGGTTGATAGTGGACCAAACCATTTTCACAGACAGACATTCCATTGAGAACTAAAGGCAAAGCAACGTGAACAGAACAACTCTATTATTTGACATTAAACCCATTTCAGAAACATAAGCAACTATTTCTATTGAAAACTAAAAAAAAATTGTTGAGACCCATGGAGACAAAGTGAACGCACAAATAGAATGGGCTAAACAACTTGTTGGTTTACATAACCCAGAAAGAAACAACAATGTGATTGTCATCTCTCATATGCTCACATTGCAAACAAAGCCCAGATATGGCAGACGGAACAGCAAAAACCTGTTTGGAGGGATGAAAAGAAACAGAAGAAGAAAGGGGGAAAGGGCGAGTATGAGACACAGCAAAGCGAGACAGACTCAACACTGATGTAGGCCTTGGATGATCCCCACAACAGATACCGGATTAGTTGAGATCGTCAGCAAAAAGCCATGCTGGTTTGTTCAGTTCTGTTATCTTTACCCTATCCCTCCATACTTTCCCTTCATCTCCCCTAGGGTTCCTTATCACCAGGGGGGTGGGGTGAGGGTGGCAGTGAGGTATGGAGGCAGGGTTATGGGTGAATCGCGTGAGTTGTAGTGATTTGAGGTTGAAGTCACCCCTAACCATAGATATAGGATCAGATGTTATTTATTATTCAGGGACGACTTCTACCTACTCCGGTGGGGTGGGGGTTCAGAAAAGCCTCATGCCAATTGATGCATGTGGTGGGATTGGGTGGTGGTGGTGGTATTGGGTGGAGTGGTGGGGCTGTGAAAAGTGAGTGAGCAAATTAATTAATTAAAAAGGGGCAAATTAACTCCTCCCAAATAAGCTTAATAATCAGAAGTGCCACACTCAAGTGCAGGTTGGGAGAGGAGAAGGCCGAGCTGACATACGCTTCACGATTCTTTAGGTCATGGTTTTTCTTTCGCTTTCTCTTTTGGCCTTTGCCCTTGCCTTTCCGGGGTTTTCTGGAAAAAAGAGAAAGAAGCACAACAACGCTGATACATCTGAGAGGAGGAGGAAAAGAGACACATATCAACCGAATAGAGAGTTCCGAGTTCAGTTAGTCAGTAAATCAAATCAATCGATCAAATTGATCATTCATTCACACAGAGGCTATAGGAGTGAGAAAATGGACTGAAATAGAATCAAATGGTCTCAATTAATCTAGTAAATAAGAATTGGACAAGTAAGCCTTGTCCGAGCCAGAACGGCCCATGAATCTAGAAGTTAAAACTTTGTCACTGTTGTAGCTAAATAAATTATCAAAAGAACACGGGCTTCTAGACATTCTTAGACCAAAAAAGAAAGGGTTTCACAAGTTTAATATTTAAGTTTAGCTGTGTAAGCTGTTTTTTTTTGCCAAACACTCCCTCAGCTACACTTAACATTCCCAAATGGATACTGGACTATAGATGGGTTGGTTGTTTAGCAAGAAAACCGGCACTTGTGCAACTATGGGGCAAAATGGACAGGGTTGGCTTAGATTGTTGACAACATGTAAACTATACTGAGCAAAAATATAAACGCAACATGTAAAGCATTGGTCCCATGTTTCATGAGCTGAAATAAAAGATCCCAGAAATGTTTAATATGCACAAAAAATCTTATTTCTCTAAGATTTTGTGCACAAATTAATTTACATCCCTGTTAGTGAGCATTTCTACTTTACCAAGATAATCCATCCACCTGACAGGCATGACATATAAAGAAGCTGATTGAGCAGCATGGTCATTACACAGGTGCACCTGGTTCTGGGGACAATAAAAGACCACTCTAAAATGTACAGTTTTGTCACAACACAATGCCACAGATGTCTCAAATTGATGGGAGCCTGCAATTGGCATGCTGACTGTAGGAATGTCCACCAGAGCTGTTGCCAGAGAATTTAATGTTCATTTCTCTACCATGAGCCGCCTCTAATGTAGTTTTGGAGAATTTGAAAGTCTGTCCAACCGGTCTCACAACCGCAGACCACGTGTAACCACGCTAGCCCAGGACCTCCATATCCTGCTTCTTCACCTGAGGGATCATATGAGACCGAAGAATTTCTGAGAAACTGTCAGAAACCGTCTCAGGGAATGTCATCTGCATGTTCATCGTCCTCACCAGGGTCTTACCCTGACTGCAGTTTGCCGTCGCAATCGACGCGGGAAAATGCTCACCTTCGATGGCCACTGGCACGCTGAAGAAGTGTGCTCTTCACAGATAAATCCCGGTTTCAACTGTACCGGGCAGATGGCAGACAGCATGTATGGTGGCGGTGGGGTTATGGTATGGACAGGCATAAACTACGGACAATGAACACAATTGCATTTTATCAATGGAAATTTGAATGCACAGAGATATCGTGTCGAGATCCTGAGGCCCATTGTCGTGCCATTCATCTGGAAGCTGAACATGTCCCTGTTCTTCCATGGTCTGCATACTCACCAGACATGTCACCCATTGAGCATGTTTGGGATGCTCTGGATCAACGTGTATAACAACGTGTTCCAGTTTCCACCAAAAACAACAACTTTGCATAGCTATTGAAGAGGAATGGGACACTATTCCACAGGCCACAATCAACAACCTGATCAACTCTAAGGAGATGTGTTGCACTCCATGAGGCAAATGCCATTTAAGCGTGCACATAGATGGGTTAGCTGATAATGTCATGAAAACTACAAGGGTTAGCCTAGTTCTCTTTCAACTAATCTGGGTCACCAGTCTTGGCTGATGGATCTCAACAAGCTCAATGCATTATTAGACGTTTTTGCACTTCTCAAAATTTCGAAGTTGTTCCAAACGTCACATTTTTAAGTGTTAATGTTTTGGATGGGCTTAAAATTACAAATGAGGGTCCACCACTGGGAATAAACATGCAACCTTCTGATCCGGAGTCATAGGATGACAGCTATCCACCACCCCCGTCCACAACACCCTATCAAAACCCAAGCCTAATTGATGGTAATAGCGCCCACTGTTTCCCCTAATGTCCGGTTTTGAAGGCATTTCCCGACACCCTCAGGAAACTGACAGGCGTCCAATTTCATGATATAACGGTACAATGAGTTCCAGGTAGTCTTTTCACTTCCAGCAGATTTAACAGATGCAGGGTATATAACAAAATGTGACAAAGGAACATTTCCGTACAATGATTGGGTGAAGCTAGACTAGAGTTAGCTTCCATAGGATGACTGATCAAGTCCATTGATCTTCAGAGTTCTTTTGTACCATCATTAACACCACTGTGACTAACTACTAGAGGTCGACCAATTAAATCAGCATGGCCGATTAATTAGGGCCGATTTCAATTTTCATAACAATCGGTAATCAGCATTTTTGGACGCTGATTATGGCGGATTACAATGCAATCCACGAGGAGACTGCGTGGCAGGCTGACCACCTGTCAGCAAGGAGCCAAGGTAAGTTGCTAGCTAGCATTAAACTTATCTTACAAAAAACAATCTTCACATAATCACTAGTTAACTACACATGCTTGATGATATTACTAGTTTAACTAGCTTGTCCTGCGTTGCATCAATGCGGTGCCTGTTCACTTATCATCGAATCACAGCCTACTTCGCCAAATGGGTGATGATTTAACAAGCGTATTCGCGAAAAAAAGCACTGTCGTTGCACCAATGTACCCAACCATAAACATCAATGCCTTTCGAAAAATCAATACACAAGTATATATTTTTAAACCTGCATGTTTAGTTAAAAGAAAGTTATGTTAGCAGGCAATATTAACTAGGGAAATTGTGTCACTTCTCTTGCGTTCTGTGCAATCAGGGTCAGGGTATATGCAGCAGTTTGGGCCGCCTGGCTCATTGCCAACTGTGTTAAGACCATTTCTTCCTAACAAAGACCGTAAAAAATTTGCCAGAATTTTAAAGAATTATGACACAACATTGAAGGTTGTGCAATGTAACAGCAATATTTAGACTTATGGATGCCACCTGTTCGATAAAATACGTAACGGTTCTGTATTTCACTGAAAGAATAAACGTTTGGTTTTCGAAATTATAGTTTCCGGATTTGACCATATTAATGACCTACGGCTCGTATTTCTGTGTATTTATTAGATTATAATTAAGTCTATGATTTGATATTTGATAGAGCAGTCTGACTGAGCGGTGGTAGGAGGCAGCAGGCTCATAAGCATTCATTCAAACAGCACTTTCCTGCGTTTGCCAGCAGCTCTTCGCAATGCTTGAAGCACAGCGCTGTTTATGACTTCAAGCCTATCAACTCCCGAGATTAGGCTGGCAATACTATAGTGCCTATAAGAACATCCAATAGTCAAAGGTATATGAAATACAAATGGTATAGAGAGTAATAGTCCTATAATGACTACAACCTAAAACTTCTTAACTATTGAAGACTCGTGTTAAAAGGAACCCCCTGCTTTCATATGTTCTCATATTCTGAGCAAGGAACTTACAATTTATCTTTTTTACATGGCACATATTGCACTTTTACTTTCTTCTCCAACACTGTGTTTTTGCATTACTTAAACCAAATTTAACATGTTTCATTATTTATTTGAGACTAAATAGATTTTTATTTACGTATTATATTAAGTTATAATAAAAGTGTTCATTCAATATTGTTGTAAATGTCATTATTACATATACATACACATATATAAAAAATTGGCAGATTAATCAGTATTGTCTGTTTTTGGCCCTCCAATAATCGGTATCGGCTGTTTTTGGACCTCCAATAATCGGTATCGGCGTCGAAAAATCATAATCGTCAACCTCTACTAACTACCCAGGAGGCCTCTCACCCAGGGCCTGATTAATACAGGGGCTTACATGGGTTGAAGCCCGGAGGCCCAAGGCCATAGGGGGCCCTTGAAGCAGAGCTAAATTTAAAATGTGTATATATATTTTTTCTTACTGCAACCGCCAAGAGGCAGATATATTTTTATTTAAAAAGTTTCACAGTTAAATTACTTCTTCCTTAGGCTCATAAAAAAAGTGTGCACTTGCAAACGGCTGTACACATATGAAAACGGGAGGGGTGCCCTAGAAAATATCTAAGCCCCAGGGCCTACGATTTCTTAATCCAGCCCTGCCGTCACCACAGCATGGTCAGATGTAAAAGTTGAGCAAACAGTAAACAAGAGTTGAATGTCCCCTGGGGCATCTCAGTGTAGAAACATGGTGGCAGGGAGCACTAAAGCCATCAGCCTTCAGACTCATAAATGGTTAAAACAAGGTCAGTCAGATAGGGTCTCAGAAACAAACCCTTATCTATACCGCTGGACACATGACATATGAAACCTAAATACAACCAAAGACCCTTGTAATCCTGTAGGTTTAGGCAATAGGACAACTAGACAATCCCATGTAGAGGTGGAAAAATAAGTTAAACGAAAACAAGAAATCCATTAAAGCTAGACCCATAAACACACACAAAAAAATGGTTAAAGGGGGTTTCTAAAAACACACAGTTATATACACATCACAGGATCCTGTAAAACATAAGTAAAGGAATGAACCGAGACATACTTAAAGGCAGGTACAGAGAGAAGGAATGTAAACAGAGGAATTTAACAGAGGAATGTAAGGAGCAACAGGTGTATATAAAACAACATTAGATGACAGGAGCAGAGGACATTGACCTCACCAGGTGTCACTTGTTCACCTGGGTGAAGCATTTTGGGGTTTTCCGTGTGGCTCACCTGAGAGCTCAAAGGGCCATGAAATTAGAATGAATAAAATGGATGTGATTCTTTGTGAGTCCCAGGAAGCTCATTGGATCGGTGCCACATGGTAGTGTGAGTGATAATTTGATATGCTGTGTGTAACAACACACATTTTAAGAGAGAAATGCTAAAAATGTGTGAGCACAGGAGAAAGAGAACAGTGAAACATAGAAGGAGAAAGACAATGACAAAGAGAAAGGCATCGCTTCTCAAATCAACATAGTGCAAGAGTCTGTACTCACTTTTGTCTCTGTTCTTTCACTTCTTTCTTTGGCCTGAAAGATAGAAACAAACATGTTACCTTACAGCCCTTACCTTACTAATAAGCATGCACCCGTTAAGAAAATGACTGAAAGAACTGTTAAATCCCATTGCATTGATAAGGAATTGAAAAATGGTATGGTTGAGAAGGATGAGGCAAAAGGTATGCCATATAAATCTGGCATTACAACCGATTGGCAAACATACTGCAATTTGAGAAATCTAAATAAAAGGAAAACTATACTATGAAACAAAATAAATGCTATGAAGAATGACAGTAAAAAAAATTGGAGCACCTTAAATTACATTTTGGGCAAAAAGACAAACTTGGCTCCATCATTCATTGAATCAGATGGCTTGTTCATCGCAAAACCCACTGATATTGCCAATTACTTTAATGATTTTTCCATTGGCAAGATTAGCAAAGTTAGGCATTACATGCCAGCAACAAACACTGACACTACACATCCTAGTATATCTGACCAAATTATGGACAAGCATTGTGCTTTTGAATTACGTAAAGTGAGTGTGGAAGAAGTATTATTGTCTATGAACATTTACAAGCTGGATGGAGGGTTACTGAGGATAATAGCAGACGATATTGCCACTCCTATTTGACATATCTTCAATGTAAGCCTACTTGATAGAGAGTGTGTGCCCTCAGGCCTGGAGGGAAGCAAAAGTCATTCCACTACCAAAGAATAGTAAAGCCCCCTTTACTGGCTCAAATAGCCAACCAATCAGCCTGTTAGCAACCCTTAGTAAACTTTTGGAAAAAAAATGTCTTTGACCAGATACAATGCTATTTTAAAGTAAACAGACTTTCAGCACGCTTATAGGGAAGGACATTCAACAAGCACAGCACTTACACAAATGACTGATGATTGGCTGAGAGAAATTGATGATAAAAAGATAGTGGGGGCTGTTTTGTTAGACTTCAGTGGGGCTTTTGACATTATCGATCAATGTCTGCTGCTAGAAAAATGTATGTGTTAGGGCATTACACCCCATGCTATAGTGTGGATTAGAGGTCGATCGATTAAATCGGAATGGCCGATTAATTAGGGCCGATTTCAAGTTTTCATAACAATCGGAAATCGGTATTTTTGGGCGCCGATTTCCGATTAATATTTTTATTTAAAAAAATATTTATATATTTTTTTTTTATACCTTTTATTTAACTTGGCAAGTCAGTAAAGAACACATTCTTATTTTCAATGACTGCCTAGGAACTGTGGGTTAACTGCCTTGTTCAGGGGCAGAACGACCGATTTTCACCTTGTCAGCTCAGGGTTCCAATCTTGCAACCGCATAGTTAACTAGTCCAACGCTCTAACCATTGCACTCCACGAGTAGCCTGCCTGTTACACGAATGTAGTAGAAGCCAAGGTAAATTGCTAGCTAGCATTAAACTTACCTTATAAAAAAACAATCAATCATAATCACTAGTTATAACTACTGATCCCGTTTAGCAGGCAATGTTAACTAGGTGAAATTGTGTCATTTCTCTTGCGTTCATTGCACGCAGGGTATTTGCAAGTTTGGGCTGCCTGGCTCATTGCGTACTAATTTGCCAGAATTTTATGTAATTATGACATACATTGAAGGTTGTGCAATGTAACAAGAATATTTAGACTTAGGGATGCCACCCGTTAGATAAAATACCGAACGGTTCCGTATTTCACTGAAAGAATAAACGTTTTGTTTTCAAAATGATAGTTTCCGGATTCGATCATATTAATGACCAAAGGCTCGTATTTCTGTGTGTTATTATGTTATAATTAAGTCTGATTTGATAGAGCAGTCTGACTGAGCAGCAGCAGGCCCGTAATCATTCATTCAAACAGCACTTTTGTGCGTTTTGCCAGCGCTGTTTATGACTTCAAGCCTATCGGCCTAATGGCTGGTGTAACCAATGTGAAATGGCTAGCTAGTTAGCTGGGTGTGCGCTAATACTGTTTCAAACATCACTTGCTTTTAGATTTGGAGTAGTTATTCCCCTTGCGCTGCAAGGGCCGCGGCTTTTGTGAAGAGATGGGTAACGATGCTTCGAGTGTGGCTGTTGTCGATGTGTTCCTGGTTGGAGCCCAGGTAGGGGCAAGGAGGGGGACGGAAGCTATACTGTTACACTGGCAATACTATAGTGCCTATAAGAACATCCAATAGTCAAAGGTATATGAAATACAAATGGTATAGAGAGAAATAGTCTTTTAAATACTATATTAACTACAACCTAAAACCTCTTACCTTGGAATATTGAAGTATCATGCTAAAAGGAACCACCAACTTTCATATGTTCTCATGTTCTGAGCAAGGAACTTTTTTACATGGCACATATTTTACATGGCACACATTTTTACATGGCACATATTACTTTCTTCTCCAACACTTTATTTTTTCATTATTTAAATCAAATTGAACATGTTTCATTATTTATTTGAGGCTAAATTGATTTTATTGATGTTTTATATTAAGTTGTATTGTTGTAATTGTCATTATTACAAATAAAACATTTTTATTTGTATTTATTTTTTTATTTTTTATTTTATTTTATTTTATTTATTTTTTTTTTTTTTAAATCGGCCGATTAATCGGTATCGGCTTTTTTGGTCATCAAATAATCGGTATCTGCGTTGAAAAATCATAATCGGTCGAACTCTAGTGTGGATAAAGATGTACATGTCTATACAGATGGTGCCATTTTACGGGCTCCTAACCATTGTGCTATTGTGTGTATTTTTTCACGTTATTTGTAACTTATTTTGTACACAATGTTTCTGCCACCGTCTCTTATGACCGACAAGAGCTTCTGGATATCAGGACAGCAATTACTCACCTCGTACTGGACAAAGATTTTTCTTTAACGAGTCTGATGCGAAGGATTTACTTCAGCCACCTGACAAGGACAAAATCCCCATCATTCGCATGAAGAAGAGACTGAGATATCGGGGATATAGGTCGGGGTTCCTTGTAAGGATCCGACGGGGAGTGAGTAATCCGCCTTTACCATCAGTCTTATTAGCCAACGTGCAATCATTAGATAATAAAATGGACGACCTCCGATCAAGACTATCCTACCAACGGGACATTAAAAACTGTAATATCTTATGTTCCACTGAGTTGTGGCTGAACGACGACATGGATAACATACAGCTGCCTGGGTTTTCGGTCCATCGGCAAGATAGAACAGCTGCCTCTGGTAAAACAAGGGGTGGCGGTCTGTGTATATTTGTAAATAACAGCTGGTGCGCGAAATCTAATATTAAGGAAGTCTCAAGGTTTTGCTCACCTGAGGTAGAGTACCTCATGATAAGCTGTAGACCACACTATTCACCTGGAGAGTTTATCTATATTTTCGTAGTTGTCCATTTACCACCACAAACCGATGTTGGCACGAAGACGGCACTCAACGAGCTGTATAAAGCCATACGCAAACAAGAAAATGCTCATCCAGAGGTGGCATTCCTAGAGGCTGGGGACTTGACTGCAGGGAAACTTAAATCTGTTTGACCTAATTTCTACCAGCATGTTACATGTGCAACCAGAAGGAAAAAACACTAGACCAGCATTACTCCACACACAGAGACGAGTACAAAGCTCTGCCCTCGCCCTCCATTTGGCAAACCTGACCATAAACTATCCTGCTTACAAGAGAACTTGTAAGTACCAGTGACTCGATCAATAAGGAAGTAGTCAGATGACACAGATGCTAAGCTACAGGACTGTTTAGCTAGGACAGACTGGAATATGTTCGGGGATTCATCGGATGGCATTGAAGAGTACACCACATCAGTCACTGCCTTCATCAATAAGTGCATCGATGATGTCGTCCCCACAGTGACCGTACGTACATACCCCAACCAGAAGACATGAATTACAGGCAACATCCGCACTGAGCTACCGGCTAGAGCTGCCACTTTCAAGGAGTGGGAAAGAAATCCTGCTATTCCCTCCGACGAACCATCAAAAAGGCAAAGCGTCAATACAGGACTAAGATTAAATCGTATCACACTGTCTCTGACACCCGTCGGATGTGGCGGGGCTTGCAAACTATTACGGACTACAAAGGGAAACACAGCCGCGAGCTGCCCAGTGACACGAGCCTACCAGATGAGCTAAAAAAGTTCTATGCTCACTTCGAGGCAAGCAACACTGAAGCATGCGTGAGAGTATCAGCTGTTTCAGACGACTGTGTGATCACGCTCTCTGTAGCCGATGTGAGTAAGACGTTTAGGACTACCTGACATGATGACTCCTTGCTGTCCCCAGTCCACCTGGCCGTGCTGCTGCTCCAGTTTCAACTGACCTGAGCCCTAGGACCATGCCCCAGGACTACCTGACATGATGACTCCTTGCTGTCCCCAGTCCACCTGACCGTGCTGCTGCTCCAGTTTCAACTGTTCTGCCTTATTATTATTCGACCATGCTGGTCATTTATGAACATTTGAACATCTTGGCCATGTTCTGTTATAATCTCCACCCGGCACAGCCAGAAGAGGACTGGCCACCCCACATAGCCTGGTTCCTCTCTAGGTTTCTTCCTAGGTTTTGGCCTTTCTAGGGAGTTTTTCCTAGCCACCGTGCTTCTACACCTGCATTGCTTGCTGTTTGGGGTTTTAGGCTGGGTTTCTGTACAGCACTTTGAGATATCAGCCGATGTACGAAGGGCTATATAAATACATTTGATTTGATTTTGATAAACAGGTCAACATTCACAAGGCCGCAGGACAAGACGGATTACCAGGACGTGCACTCCACTCCGAGCATGAGCTGACCAATGGACAAGTGTCTTCACTGACATTTTCAAACTGTCCCTGACCGAGTCTGTAATACCAACATGTTTCAAGCAGACCACCATAGTCCATGTGCCCAAGAGCCCCAAAGTAACGTGCATAAATGACTATGGAACCGTAGCAGTCACATCTGTAGCCATGAAGTGCTTTGGAAGGCTGGTCATGGCTCACATCAACACCAACATCCCAGAAACCCTAGACCCACTCCAATTTGCATACCGTCCCAACAGATCCACAGATGATGCAATCCCTACTGCACTTCACACTGCCCTTTCCCACCAGGACAAAAGGAACACATACATGAGAATGCTATTCATTACCCACAGCTCCGCTTTCAACACCATAGTGCCCTAAAAGCTTATCAAAAAGCTAAGGAACCCTGGGACTAAACACCTCCTTCTGCAACTGGATCCTGGACTTCCTGACGGGCCGCCACCAGGTGGTAAGAGTAGGTAACAACACATCTACCACGCTGATCCTCAACACGGGGAACCCTCAGGGGTGCGTACTCAGTCCCCTCCCGTACTCCGTTCACCCATGACTGCATGGCCAAGTATGACTCCAACACCATCATTAAGTTTGCCGACGAGACAACAGTGGCTGGCCTGATCACTGACAACGATGGGACAGCCTATAGGAAGGAGGTCAGAGATCTGGCAGTGTGGTACCAGGACAACAACCTCTCCCTCAACATGATCAAGACAAATTAGATGATTGTGGACTACAGGTAAAGGAGGACCGAGCATGCCCCCATTCTCATCGACGGGGCTGTAGTGGAGCAGGTTGAGAGCTTAAAGTTCCTTGGTGTTCAAATCACCAAAAATTATCAAGGTCCGAACACACCAAGACAATTGTGAAGAGGGCACGCCTATACCCCTCAGGAGACTGAAAACACTTGGCATGGGTCCTCAGATACTCAAGAAGTTCTACAGCTGCACCGTCGAGAGCATCCTGACTGGTTGCATCACTGCTTGGTAGGGAAACTGCTCACCCTCTGACCGCAAGGCACTACAGAGGGTAGTGTGTACAGCCAAGTACATCACTGGAGCAAAGCTTCCTGCCATCCAGGACCTTTATGCCAGGCGGTGTCAGAGGAAGGCCCTAAAAATTGCCAAAGACTCCAGCCACAATCTCTCCGCTACCGCACAGCAGGTGGTACCGGATCGCCAAGACTAGGTAAAAAGGCTTATTTTAACCGCTTCTAACCCCAAGCCATGAGACTCCTGAACAGCTAATCAAATGGCTACCCAAACTATTTGCATTATCCCCCCCCCCACCCCCCATGTTTATGCTGCTGCTACTCTCTGTTTATTATCCATGCATAGTCACTTTACCTCTACCTACATTTACATATTATCTCAATCACCTCGACTAACCTGTGCGCCTGCACATTGACTCTGTACCGGTAGCCCCTGTATATAATCTCGCTATAGTTATTTTATTGGTTGCTCCTTAATTTTATTTTTCTTAAATGGCATTTTTGGTTAAGGGCTTGTAAGTAAGCATTTCACTGTAAGGTCCTGTTGTATTCGGCGCATGTGACAAATAAAAATTGATTTGAACAGAACACAGAGGGTGTTCTCTGATGGAAGCCTCTCCAACATAATCCGTAAATCCCTAGGGCAGCTGTCTAGGCCGCTTAACTTTTTAAAATCTCTACCAAAGAGTAAAGTCAGTGTGTCTATGTACGCGGATGACTCAACACTATACACATCAGCTACTACAATGGCTGCAACACTTAACAAAGAGCTTCAGTTAGTTTCAGAATGGGTGGCAAGGAATAAGTTAGTCCTAAATATTTCAAAAACTAAAAGCATTGTATTTGGGACAAATCATTCACTAAACCCTAAATCTCAACTAAATCTTGTAATGAATAATGTGGAAATTGAGCAAGTTGAGGTGAATAAACTGCTCGGAGTAACCCTGAATTGTAAACTGTCATGGTCAAAATATATTGATACAACAGTAGCAAATATGGGGAGAAGACTGTCCATAATAAAGTTCTGCTCTGCCTTCTTAACAGCACTATGAACAAGGCAGGTCCTACAGGCCCTAGATGTCACACCTGGACTACTGCTCCGTTGTGTGGTCAGGTGCCACAAAGAGGGAGTTAGAATTGGCTCAGAACAGGGCAGCACGGCTGACCCTTAATACACGGGGAGCTAACATTAATGACATGCATGTCAAACTCTCACGGCTCAAAGTGGAAAAGAGATTGACTTCATCACTACTTGTTTTGGTAAGAAGCATTGACAAGGTGAATGTACCGTGCTGTCTCTTTAAACTACTAGCACACAGCTCGGACACCCATGTATACCCCACAAGACATGCCACCAGAGGTCTCTTCACAATCCCCAAGTCCAGACCAGACTATGGGAAGCGCACAGAACTACATAGAGCCCTGACTACATGGGACTCTATTCCACATCAGGTACCTGACACCAGCAGTAGAGTCAGATTAAAATTAAAATAAAAACAGGAAAAAATACACCTTATGGAACACAGTGACTGAAGAGACACACAAAAGTACAGACACACGCATACGCACACAAGCGCTAGCACATGCACTCTACACACACGTACATTGTAATATTGTTGTATGGTGGTATTATACATTTTGTTTTGTAGATATGTAGTGGTGTAATAATGTCATATGATGTACTGTTTTTTATATTTGTTTTATATGTAATGTAAGTGCCTTAATGTGTTTGGACCCAGGAAGACTACTGTTGCTGCTGCCTTGGCAACAGCTAATGGGGATCCATAATAAATACAAAATCTAGCCCACCGTTTGTTTCTTTGTAAACAGATTCAGATCATCAACAGTAGACAGATAGATAGACATAGGCAGGATTCAGCTTGGGTGGCCCTGTAGCACTCTACTACTCTAGTGTTTTCCATCCCTGATCCCCAAGTTGTCATGACAAAGATGGCTTTCTCCCTGGCTTATCTCCTTGATTTGTTTACACACACACACACACACACACACACACACACACACACACACACAATCTGATAACAATAGTCGATTCTCAATTCTATTTTGTTGCTCATTTCACTATAGCTGATTATGGAGCAACGAATCCTCTGGCTCACAGCTAATCCAGTGTGTACAGGAGGCCAAGAATTGTGAAACGTCACATTTCATTTCACAGTAGTCTCAATTGGTTCATAGAAAACCATGTAAAACATTGCAGTCTACTTATAAACTAGTTAGAGTCGTGAAAAGTGATTTACAAAAGAGTTTATTAATGGTTAACAAACAACAAATTAATGGTTTGAGCAGTTTATATGGTGGTTATGAAAAGGTGGAAAATTATACACACTGAATGTAGGCTAGAAATCTTTATAAAATGTTAAATAAATGAATAGCTATGGCGTTAAAGGAAAAGCTGATACTTGGTTCATACCATATCACTGTTCTGTGACCTGCAAAGTATCTCAGAGTAGGAGTGCTGATCTATAGTAGGATCAGTTTTGCCTTAAGATCATAATGAATATGATAATATGGACAGGAGGGATCTGATCATAAATCAGCACCACTACTCTGAGACACTTTGTGGATACAGGCCCTGATCAGTGCTCAGTGTGATTGTAGATGGCACCCGGAAGTAGGAACGGACTCTTAGTTATCTAACAGAGACAATCAATATCGCTGTTTACAGTAAATGCCCCTGAATTCCTCGTAGAAGACCTCCATATGCCCTGAACTGAGAAGAACACTGGAGTAGATAGTAGGTAGGTGTGTGTGTGTGTGTACATGCAGCAAGTGTACAAAATAATACTTAAACACATCTTACCTGCATTCACACGCACTGTGTTCTGTAAAACTCATAAAGATATTATTTTCTTGCCTTTGGGGTTTTATTCTTTTTATCTGTGGAAACAAAAACAAGAGAAGACAGAGTCTAATATAGAACAGTCAAACATACTCTCTCCTTTCCCACCATATACTACAATATACTATACACACACATATATACTGTTTACACATTTTTATACAACGGGTGAGTCAAATGCTGATTGGTTAAAACCGCATTCCAGCCGGTGTCTATTCCACAAGTTGTCACCGGCTAAATCTATGACGTTAAAATGCCTATTTACCCTGTTCCACTGTCTCATCAGCCCAGCCAGGCAACTTACAAACTTGATCTCCTCTATAAAAGCATCTAGACATTATCTCACATTTCTTTTAGACTAACACTTCGTTTTCAACAGCGGAGATTTGAAAAAAAAACTTCAATCTGTCTCTCCGACAATTGCAACATTGTTTCAATATTCAAATTTGATCTCCCGCTGTCCCAAAGTAATGAACGAGTCGGGACGAGAGACAGGCGGGCAACATTTCTTAGCAATGTCGAAATCAGGAATCAGCTATAATAATTTTTGGGGATATATACAAAAAAATTTCAAATGAAAAAAGGTAAAAATGAGACGCAGATAATTTGCAGTCTTTCCAGCTTCAGTTTGAAGTGATTGTGTTACTGTAGCTGTGTTGTTGGCTAGCTCCACTGAACAACAGTGTCCTGACGAGTGAGCACATTTTCTATGCCAGGTGAAATCGAGTCCCATTAGCTCATTGTTATGGATATAGCCAAATAAATGTCAATAGAAAACAGCTTAAACAAATGCACATGCAGCTACGTTTCTGTTATTCTGGCTGCACTTTTTGACGTAACTGTAAGTTAGGCGTAGTTGGCTAGCAAGAAAGGGATAAGAACGTTGCTAGCCAGTATGGAACATTTAGATCGAATGACTGCGTTGCGTCCATAGATGCAGAACAAACAGACTGAACGACTGGGTTGCATCTCTAGCAACCCTAGATGTGTGTCGGACTATATCTTGTGGAAGGATGAAATAGTATGAATAAATTAATCAAAACGTTTTTTAATTAAAATGTGTCAATCATTATTTGAATATGTTGGTAACCCGTTGTATAAAAGTGATAATGCCCTCGAAGACAGTGTTTAGAGGATATATTGGCACGGTTTGCCGGCCCGAGACGAAATCGGCTTCTCGGGCGTTATCACTTAATTATACTATTGCATTGTTGAATACCTGTTTCTGATTGGCTTGAAGAGCATTCTAGAGCATGCATTATTTCCCTATAATGCACAGTATATTTGCGCAGTAGAATTCAATGGCTATTGTTCATTCATACATGTTCTATGTTTGAGCTACTTTTGAAAGAAAAA
Source organism: Oncorhynchus mykiss (assembly GCF_013265735.2). Taxonomy (NCBI): domain Eukaryota; kingdom Metazoa; phylum Chordata; class Actinopteri; order Salmoniformes; family Salmonidae; genus Oncorhynchus; species Oncorhynchus mykiss. The sequence goes on from NC_048568.1 coordinate 21,940,686, forward strand.
AATCTAATTGAAAACACGAATTGGCATTGTTGAATTCGATTTTCATAATGGCAAGCTAGGACTGATGGTTTGGTTAATTAAACTAGAAAGTCTGTGTACCACGGCAACTACTGTAGGTATATTTGGTATATTTGCACAGTGGAATTCAATGGCTATAGTCAGAGATGGGGAATCGAGTCATGTGACTTAAATTTTGCGACTTAAGATTTTACTTGGCAAAAAAAACAAAGAAACTCTTGACTTTGACTTGAGCATCTATGACTTGAGACTTAACTTGGACTTCGCTGTATGACTCGATAAGTCATCTCGCACACTATGTAAGCCTATCTGTCCTTCATATCGGAGTGCTGCAGGTTCTGTGCATTCTGTTCTGTGTCTTGAACAATCAGATTCACGGAAATCACAGGTTGCGCAGGCTAGGTACAAAGCACATCCTTTAGCAAAGCGCACGCCGCCCCACAGTATTTATTTAGCAAACGTGATTACACATTACTACCGACATACACGAGCAAAAACTTCACAGAAATGTTGCAGCAGCCTACATCTAAACTGTATGGAAAGAAAACGAGACAATTTCTCAGTTTGATCAACTCGGCTACTGCATAGGCAACTACAGCCGGCAGCTGCATAGGCCACAGACAATGCTCCATGTCCCCTCTAGCCAGGGTTCTGTAGCCTATTTATAGCCAATATATTTGTGTTAGGAGAAAATGTGAACTTGATCAAATTTGGTTTAGGCTATATTCAAACTTGGGCTGGCTGGCTGGGCTACCATGAACTTTTCAATCCAAAAGTATTAAATGAAATGAAATGAATCAAACAACACAATACTGATTACATAAATAGACTGTGTGAGTTACTTTTAATTGCAGTTGCATAGGCCTATACAATGCAAACCTGCATAAAGCAAGCTCAACCCTGTGAGTTCTATTGTCCAATTGCAATGGTTGTGTCTGTGTAAAGGAAAGTATAGTTTTAAAATATAATTCGTATTAACAAGTACACTGTTTCTGCAGTCTAACAGGGTTTCCATCCTCCCAGGAATTTTCCTAAATTTCTTTAAACCATTTGACCTGTTTAGAAAATATCTGTATACCTAGGTGGCAGGTAGCCTAGTGGATAAGGGCATTGGGACAGTAACCGAAAGGTCGATGGTTCAAATCCCCGGGCCAACTAGGTGAAATATCTGCTGGTGCCCTTGAGCAAAGCACTTAACCCTAATTGCTCTGGATAAGAGTGTCTGCTAAATGACTCAAATGTAAATCTAGTCCCATTGCCCATATAAATAAATACCTTTTTACAACTACTAATTAATCACTTACCTGGTTTGGTTACCAGATTAGGAAAACGCTGGGCCCCAGGGAAAACCATTTGCCCCACTACACTGGGACCTAGTGCCACCTGTGCATTAAGCCATTATTGGTCCCAAAAATTGTTGCATTCGGTTTCAAAGACGATGTGGTAGTGGGGGGAAAAGGGATGCAGTTTGTAAAACATGTCAGTCCAAAATCACAGATGCATTGCAATGGCATAAAACACAACCATTGAGGACTCGAAACCCAAAATTAGGGACTTGTGACTTGACCTGAGCTGAGCTGTGGAACTTGGGACTTTACTTGAGACTTGCCCATTATTACTTGGGACTTGACTCAAAACTCAAAGATTAAGACTTGAAACTTGCAAAATGGTGACTTAGAACATGTTAGCCAGAAATGGGACCATGTTTGAGCTGCATTTGAAAGCAAAAGTCAAATTGAAAACATTATTGGCACTGTTGAATTAGATTTTCATAATGGCAAGCTAGGACTAATGGTTTGGTTAGCTAAACTAGCAAGTGTGTGTGTGTTTGGTTACCGTGGCAACTACTGTAGCTAGCTACTTCAGTGGATGTCGAACACATTTCTAGCGGCAATGTGTCAAATTATAGCCATGGTATAAAAGGGATAATCAACTTGGGCTCTATGTGTTCTCTGGAAAATAATGCAACTTCGTGGAAGCTTCCACGTTGTTCATTATTGTCCATAGAACGCGTAGCCCCTCGTTGATTATCCCTTACATATATCTACATACATAGACACACATAACATAAGGGTATATGGATTGTCAGAAAGAGGCTGGAGAGATTCCTGAAAGGGATGTTATAGTATGTGAGGATAGGGGGAGGTTAGAGGCTATGGATGTGGTGTCTCAATGTAAGAGGTAGGGGGATCCATATTCCCAGGGCATGTTTAGGGCATATGGACGTCTTCTACGATATTGATTGTCTCTGTTAGATAACTAAGAGTCCGTTCCTACTTCCGGGTGCCATCTACAATCACACTGAGCACTGATCAGGGCCTGTATCCACAAAGTGTCTCAGAGTAGGAGTGCTGATTTAGGATCAGATCCCTCCTGTCCATAACATGAGGATAGGGGGAGGTTAGAGGCTATGGATGTGGTGTCTCAATGCCTTAATCCATAACCACGTCGTCGGTGGCCGGAGAACAGTGGGTTAATATATGGGGTTAAAGTTTAAAGGGCTCTCACCTCCATAGTGATGTTACTGTGTTGTGAGGGGACATGGGGGGGATAGAGGAAATAACACAAAGGGAAAGAAGTATGGGGTTACACCTCCATTATGTTATAAATGCCATTTTGGGGAGGTGTCCAGTCTAAATGTAAGAGATAAGGGGTCAGAGGTCAGTATCTCACCTCCTTGGTGATGTAACCGGTATATGTAGAAGTAGGGTTGTAGAAGAAGTGTGAAGGAGATGTAAGGGTTAAAATATAAAACGCTCTGTCTCTCACCTCCATGGTCATGTTATGCGTGGAGGTTGGCGTGCACTCTAGCATCTCATCGTTGCAGCAGCCTGCGCAGCGCGTCAGCACCACACAGGATGGGATAAAGATATGTTCTACCTCCTCTGGGTACTCCTGTGCGATCTCTACCAGCAGCTCCCTGGGCTGACATAGGCTCTTATTGTACACCTCCATGAAGGATATCACTGAGGAGAGACATGCACATACATTTAGTATACCAAGAACCTATACACACATACTGTAAATGATCAACAAACACAGGGCTGTTGTGCACATTACAAAATATACATCTACTACATTAACTTCCCTTCAACAATCAGCATCTCCCACTGGGATCACCTATATACGAAAATGTATGCACGCATTACTGTAAGTCGCTATAGATAAAAGCATCTACTACAGTACATGCCATATGTACATTATATATTTTATTATTATATTATCTCACCCATCAAGGTGTCTCTCTCATTTCCTCTCTCACTGTGGCTCTGGTATGCTTCTGTACTGACTCCCTCTTTCAATCCCTCTCTCAGCCCCACAAAGCTTGGTACCTTCTGCACTGAAGCACTAAAAACATTGTAGCCTGGGGCTGCACATGTTGGGAAAGACATTGAGACACCACAGACAGACAAAAACTCTGATTCCTCTTGGAGAGTAAAGGAGAAATGGGAAATCATAGCACACCCCCTGCAGTGTCTTATACCAGCCAAACCAAACATAGTATGAAACCATATCACATAACATTCAGCTTCTGATCGAAAGCAGCTCCTTTCCAAATATTTTGTGCAACTTATGCTTGTGTAAAAAACCCATGAGGGCCAGAGACTCAATTCCACTCTATAAAAACCTCACACAATATTTCAAATTGAATTCATGGATATTTTAAGTGAAAATTGACAACATTCTATTTGAAATGTGTTACAATGGCTTCAATGTTGGAGCCTATTAAGCCAACCTGAGGACCTAGTGTAGTTACACTTCACTCCACTAGAAGGTGTGGGTCTCCCTGTGCTCTCAATGTGAACCACACAAACCCTGTTTCCTTGGCAGTTTGCCTTCGAGGGAGCCCAATGAAAGCCCTTTTCCCACGGTGCCTTACACCTACCGCCGTCATGAGAAATCCTCCATCCTTCTTTCGGTATGTGGGCACTCTGCACGGGAGAAAGGAAAAGGGGCACACAAATTGAAGGTTAGATTTTCGAATGTCATATTCCAGTGCAGTTCACATTTACTTAAGTGTAACCAAAGAGGCTATGTGGTGCAGACACGATTTGACATTGGCGCTGTCAAAGATCAACCGGTTTGTTTGCTTTGTTTCAAAGCCAAGGCCTACATTGTCATTCACTGTGAAGATTGAAGAAGTTGTAAGCCTGTTTGCAAATGTTACCATTTAATTCTCTATGCGAGTGTAGGCTACGCAACACAACAGACCACACTTGTTAATTGTTGCTACAATGACCCGTATCCAGCCCACAGTTTGCGACATTTCTCCACAGTGGGGATTGCTGTCAGCAGTCCTCCCACAGTGGTTGGCATCGATCCACTCATATGCACGTACGTACACAGGCACGCACACACATCATCATCATCATACACACACACACACACACACACACTTGTGCAATTTCTGCCCAGGATTGCATGAGGCCTGGAGATTCATTACCAAGTGGCTTTCACTGAGGACTACTGAGTTTAGTTGGAACAATGCAAGCGCATAATATCTACCTCAACCTGTGACCGCTGCTACCAGTTCTCACAGTCTCACGTCAGAATTACACGTTAATCCATGTTTTAAACGTAAAATGTCAAATTTCAAAGTGTTTAAGGCACTAATTCCAAATGTTTAAGGTTAGGCATCAACTTCGAATGGTTAAGGTTTGGGATAGGCTTAAAAAATATTAAATCGCTGGATTCAAACTTGCAATATTTGTAATCAGAGGTAGATGCTTATGCCCATCCACAACACTGAAACCTACTTGAAGGTATTCATTGAAAATTAGGATTTGTTCTTATTAACTGACTTGCCTAGTTAAATAAAGGTAAAAAGAAAAAGGTAACAACACTCACTGTTTGCCCTAGTGGCCAGTTTCCACATCATTTCCTGACTTCCTCTGACATGGACGGACATTGAATACTGACTTGTATCATGGGTGACTTGGTTGGACCATTTTCACCCCAACCTGAAAAGTCTCCTAAAGAGCTATTATCATAAAAACTTTTGCCCAAGGGTCATGTGGAGGCTTCAACATGTTGATTAATGATTTGCAAACCAGTATAGACCTACATCATTGTCTACCTTTTAATTAGTTAAAGTAATGTTAAAGCCTTAATAAAATATGAAGCCAATGCACTATTTTTCAGAAATGTTCATTTAAGATGTCGTTGGGTAGTGGTATTCCGATAGTGCCTATTAATATGAAACTGTAGGATCGAATGTGAAGGCAGCGAACCTGCTGCCATATCTCTGCAAATTCAAAATGCCGCTGCGCCTTTAAAAGCGTAATAATATCGCCAAGGTGGTTCTGAGCAGGCCCGCAATCACCAGTCTAGACTAAAGTTTATAACATTCCTTCAAAAACATTAGATAAGCCTATTCCACCTCTGAACGACAAAACACACCACACAGTAAATACATGAAGTTGGAACAGTGTCAGATTTGCTATTTAGATATATCCGATGCCACGAAACATTTTGAGGTTGTTAAAACATGAGCAATGACCTAACAAGGGGAGCGACAAGGACGACCTACACTTGACCATATTTCACAAATATAATCCATTTCTTGACGTCCATTTAGAGACCCTGGGTCTGTTATGATACATCATTTACCTTGACAGCTGACAAATACAGAAGTGTCAGGAGAAACAAGGTTATCAAACTGTCAACGAAGTTCATGATTGAAATTCCAAATGCAAATGTCGATTTAAAATCCATGCGGGTCGTCTTGCGATTTCTTCCAAAGCATTTGTCAAATTTAAAACCGTAGGTTAATAACAAAATGTAAGAACTGTTAGAACTTCTGTTAATGGGGGACGGGGGGTTGCAGTGGCGTCAAATCCATTTTGGTCCCACGGTCGGAGCAGGCAAGACACCTGAGCAGAAATCCCTTGAGCATAGCGACTTTCAGCTGTTGCCAATAATTTTTAAGATATCCAGAAACATGAAAATCCAGGACGCGTATCTTCTCACATCGTTCTGAAGTAGACCTTTATTTTTTTCAAATAAAATTGCAATCCACATTACAGAAGTGATTCCATAGGTCTACTTGGTGTACCAGGGGTCTCCAAATGCGTGTCCATTGGAAAAGGGGAACATGCGATTACAGAAACTCCCACTCCTACTGTATGTCAACCCCAGAATTGTGCATACAATAACATTCAAAGAATATACTCTGTTTTACGAGATCTGTCAAAACTTCCAAACATGACATAAAATGCAGTTTAATTTCGCGTTCTCCTGGTTTGAGTGATCCCAGCTCTCATCTACCCTACTGTCGCTAACGCATCAACGTAAAATAGTTTTGGAGGTCTACAACTTGTCCCCCTGGTTCCGTCTCTCGAGCGGCGAATATACTGTCGAATTGTCGTGCAGCACAGAGGGATTGGAAGCCCAGGGTGAGAATTTCAATTGCATTGGCTACTCCTCGAGTCCTCTCTCCTCACCTCCTTCGCCAAACCCATTGGGTGAGAAAGTCAGAGGTCCCTCCTCTCTGACATTCTCTTCCAATGGATTTTCAGAAGGAGGCGAGGAGAGGACGCAAGGAGATTGAAATTGAGAAAAGTACCGAAAGTGGTTCATTGGCTAAAAGGAGGGGTGGGCGTGGTTACCCAATCTTGACAGATGTGTGAGGTCAGATCGCAGTGTTCTGATACTGACCGCTTGTGCAGTGAGATTCATCAATCAAACCTTGACAATGGCCGTGTGGATCAAATCCGTAATATATCGTGGGTAAATTCAGACTGACTGACTAACAAATAATAATGAGTATTAAGATGCCCGACTGTAGAGTCAGTCGGGCTAAAATGTTGAACAAGCCCTTTAACCATAGGCTGAGCTTGGGTTTCAAGTTTGGGAAAGCACATTTTCGTATAAAAAATTCACCTTTATAATAAAGCATTCCATGCATCTTTGCATTTGCAGACTTCTAGCCTAGTATTCTTAATGTGATAATTTGATTGGAAAGTCATAATGTAGGCTAATAATATAACTCAATCACTGAATCACAAAAAAATATTGTTCAATGCAGGGTGTCGTAGGCCTGCCCTAGGCTATCTCAGATACATTTATTCTCTTTTCTTTGTACAGGAAGATGTTCTCCTTTTAGAAACATATTTAATGCAATTCTACTACAATTATATTACTGGAGATATTACCAGAATCTTTTTTAATATGACAAAAATTTCAGGATAGCCTACTCTGAAGACACTGATAAAGTTCAATAAAAATGAAATGATCTGATCCATATAATAGGTCTACGAAAAGGGGAGACACAAATACTGTCACTTCCTGATCTGTTTCACCTGACTTTGTGATTGTCTCCACCCCCTCCAGGTATCCCCCCATCTTCCCCATTATCCCCTGTGTATTTATACCTGTGTTCTCTGTTTGTCTGTTGCCATTTCGTTTTGTTCGCCAAACCTACCAGTGTTTGTTTTCCTGCTCCTGCCTGTTTTCCTGCTCCTGTTTTTTAGTCCTTCTCATTTTTTGGACCGTTCTGCCTGCCCTGACCCTGAGACTGCCTGCTGTTTTGAACCTTAACCTACCATTCTGGATTATTGACCCCTGCCTGCCCTGACCCTGAGACTGCCTGCCGTTCTTGACCCTTTATGCCTTCTCTGGATTATTGACCCATGACCTGTCATTTGCCTGCCTCTGTTGTTAGGAATGAACTTTTGTTTCTTCAACTCTGCATCTGGGTCATACCTCAAACGTGATAGTACGAACTTGCCATGACTGACCCAACAGTCTCGGACCTTCTCCGCAGCGCCATCTCCTCCCAAGGAGCCACCATTGGAAGGCACAAGAAGTTCCTTCGCGGGCTTATGAAAGTGTTCCAGACCTTGACCGAACACTTGCTGGAGCAATTCCGTGGCTTGTCTGTCAGGCAGGCTACCACGACGGTAACCTCCCAGCCCCTCAGTAACTCGGCTATTAGCAGCGCCGCCTTCCTGGTCACCCCAGTGTCCTGAGAACCCCGCTTACCACCTCTGGAGCACTACAGTGGAGTTTCTGGGACCTGCCGGGCCTTTCTCCTCCAGTGATCGCTCATTTTCAAGCTGCAGCCTGCTTCGTTCCCCTCAGACTGTACATCATTACTCTGATGTCCGGGAGGACACTTGCCTGGGCCACGGCAGTGTGGGAGCAACAATCCGCGGTCTGCCTCAGTCTGGAGGTGTTCAGGGAGGAAGTTCAGAAGATATTTGATTCTCTGTTGTCTCTAGTGGGCCATACCCAGACATTTTCCTCTCCCCTTACTCGCATTCCTTTTCATGCCATGTTGCTGTGGGGGAAACAGTCAAAATCTCTCCGGGTACTCATCGACTCTGGGGCTGATGAGAGCTTTATGGATGCTACCCTGGCTTCCGAGCTGGATATTCCCACTCATTCCCACCTCTCCATTCCTATGGACGTTAGAGCACTGGACGTGCGTTCTATTTGCCGGGTCACCCACAATACCACCCCCATAAACCTACGTGTGTCAGGGAACCACAGTGAGACGATCCAGTTCCTGCTCATTAAGTCTCCTCAGGTTCCCGTGGTGTTGGGGTTCTCCTGGCTCCAGGGACACAATCCCCTCACTGACTGGTTTGCCGATGCTATCATGGGCTGGAGCCCATTCTGCCACACCCACTGCCTGAAGTCAATGCAGCCTGTTCCGGGACGTCTTCCTGGGGCCTCGGAGGCTACCCCGGGCCACTCCGCCATTCCCGCGGAGTACTAGGACCTCCGGGAGATGTTCAGTTAGGCCCTGGCCACTTCGCTGCCACCACACTGACCCTATGACTGAGGGATTGATCTCCTTCCAGGCACCCCTCCACCCCGGGGATGACTGTACTCTCTGTCGGGTCCAGAGGCAAAGGCTATGGAGACGTACATTGTCAACTCATTGCGTCCGTGCATCCACTATAGAGGTCTCAACGACATCACAGTGAATAACCGCTACCTCTCATCTCATCGGCCTTCGAGCCACTCCAGGGGACCACCGTGTTCTCCAAGCTGGGCCTATGGAACACCTACCACCTGGTGCGGATGCGGGAGGGGGACAAGTGGAAGACTGCCTTCAACACAGCCAGCGGCCACTACAAGTACCTGGTCACGCCCTTTGGTTTTACCAACGCCCCTGCTGTGTTCCAGGCTCTGGTTATTGGTGTTCTCATGTTGAACAAGTTCGTCTTCATCTACCTCGATGACATCCCTGTCTTCTCCCACTCCAACAAAGAGCACGTGCTCCACGTCCGACAGGTTCTCCAACACCTCCTGGAGAACCAGCTTTTTGTAAAAGCTGAGAAGTGCGACTTCCATCGCTCAACCATCCCCTTTCTGGGTTACATCATCGCATGCTGGGAGCGTACAGATGGATCCTAAGAAGGTGAGAGCGGTGGTGGATTGGCCCCAGACCACGTCCAGAGTCCAGCTGCAGCGGTTCCTGGGCTTCGCCAACTTTTATCACCGCTTTATGCGGGGCTACAGCACCCTGGCTTCCCCACTGTCTGCACTCACCTCTCCCAAAATTCTGTTCACGTGGTCTCCAGCTGCTGATCGAGTGTTACGGGATCTCAAACACCTCTTCACCAAAGCTCCCATCTTGGTTCATCCTGATCCGTCCCACCAGTTCGTGGTGGAGGCCGATGCTTCTGATGTTGGAGTGGGGCCTGCCCTGACCCTGAGACTGCTTGCCGTTTTGTACCTTACCCCACCGTTCTGGATCATACCTCAAACGTGATAAATGTAATATGACATCCATCTAACCTGGAGGAGGAAATGATTGTCCAAAAACAAACAAGTGGCACTGACCCAATGATAAAGATAATGAATATGCTCAATTATGTTGAAAATGTTGATATCTGATAGACAGAGTTTTCATTGTCTTCTCTTTACAGCAAGAGCCATTTGCTTCAAAACTGTTTTTCCGTGATTGTATTTTTAAATATTGCGATAAGCCTGGCTGGGTCTCTCTGCTTTTCTCTCTGACAGTTGCAACTCAACGTTCATCTATTTGGCAATTGACGCACGCGCTGCTGAAATTGCAGGCCCTTTGGACTGTAGGCAATGCGGTTTAAAACATTCCACACTTTTGTTTTTTAAAGATGCTAACTATCATTCGTGGCAAAATCAAGCTTTCTGGTGTAGTAGCCTATTTTGAATTATTTTATTTCGGTATAGTTAGGAGTAAGCGAATTACTCTATCATTTTGACATTTAATTAAATTTACTTTAGGGAAAGCTTAGCTTTGCCTAGCCTTATGGATGCGCCGCTTATGCCTTTGACTTTGTAATTTTAATGTAGCAGATGTAAAATAAACATCTTGAGAGGGGTCCCTACTTCTGAGAGGGGTCCCTACATCTGAGAGGGGTCCCCACTTTAGGGGAAAAGAAAAGTGTATTGAAAAAATATATAAATGAAACATGCAACAAAGATTTTACTGAGTTACAGTTCACATAATAAAATCAGTCAATTGAAATCAATTCATTTGGCCCTAATCTATGGATTTCACATGACTGGGAATACAGATACGATTCTGTTGATCACAAAAAAAAGTTAGGGGCGTGGATCAGAAAACCAAACAGTGTCTAGTATTACCACCATTTGCCCCATGCAAAGCAACATATCTCCTTCGCATAGAGTTGATCAGGCTGTTGATTGTGGCCTGTGGAATGTTGTACCACTCCTCTTCAATGGCTGTGCGAAGTTGCTGGATATTGGCGGGAACTAGAATACACTGTTGTACACGTCGATCCAGAGCATCCTGAACATGCTCAATGTGTGACATGTCTGATGAGTATGCAGGCCTGTGCATTCCTTTCCCTTTCAAATTACCATCTATTAAATGCCACTGTGTTCATTGTCTGTAGCTTATGCCTGCCCATACCATAACTCCATCGTCACCACGGGGGACTTTGTTCACAACGTTGACATCAGCTAACCGCTCACCCACATGACACCATACATGCTGTCTGCCATCTGCAGGGATTCATCCATGCAGGGATTCATCCATGATTCATCCACAGGGATTCATCCATGAAGAGCACACTTCTTCTGGGTGCCAGTGGCCTATCGAAGGTGAGCATTTGCCCACTGAAATCGGTTACGACGCTGAACTGCAGTCAGGAGGTCAATACCCTGGGGAGGACAACGAGCACGCAGATGAGTTCCCTTAGACGATTTCTGACAGTTTGTGCAGAAATGATTCTGTTCTGCACATCCACAGTTTTATCAGCATTCCGGGTGGCTCGTCTTAGACGATTCCACAGGTGTAAAAACCGGATGTGGAGGTTCTAGGCTGGCATGGTTACACATGGTTTGCGGTTGTGCCAGCTTGTTGGACGTACTACCACTTTCTCTAAAACAACATTGGAGGTAGCTTATGGTAGAGATGCAAATTGCACGCTCCCTCAAAACTTGAGACATCTGTGGCATTGCGTTGAGTGGCCCTTTATTGTACCCAGCACAAGGTGCACCTGTGTAATGATAATGCTGTTTAATCAGCTTCTTGATATGCCACACCTGTCAGGTGGATGGATTATATTGACAAATGAGAAATGCTCACTGACAGGGATGCAAACAAATTTGTGCAAAACATTTGAAAGAAATACACTTTTTGTGTGTATGGAATATTTCTGGGATCTTTTATTTCAGCTCATTAGGAATGGGACCAACACATTACATGTTGCATTTATATTTTTGATGAGATTAGGTTGAAGATACTGTATCCTTTAAGACCGGATATTTACAGTTTCAATACCTCAGCCAAGAGTGCTTTGGTGGGAGGTTTCATTCCCCCTCCTCTCCCCTGTAACTATTCCCCAGGTCATTGCTGTAAATGAGAATGTGTTCTCAGTCAACTTACCTGGTAAAATAAGGGTTAAATACAAATAAAAAAAAAATATCCTCAGGCTACCGTAAAATGGTCTTTGTTGCTATGATTTACTGTTTTGTTGTGTGCTGTGTGTGTTGCAATATACCCTGAAGAGAAATAGGCTATATTACATTATAATAAACTGTGAAACTGCTGTTTCCTCAATAATCAATAAGAACACAACTGACAGTAGTAGCCTATTAATTTACTTTATTCAGTTCTAAAAGTTATTACCACAACTATCATCCCCATAATAAACTACATATATAAAAGTTGAATTACGCACAGAACGATTCCCAGTGAGGATGGAATATGCCACCATGCCCATCATAAATAAAGGAATGCATTGTGTTGGCAATCTGTAATGTATGATATTATCCAATAAGCATTCGATGTGGCCATTTGCCTATATACGGTGATTCAATTTTGAAAATCAGTTATGTATCTTTGCGCACAAAACATTTAAAACCATCTGGAAGCGCCTGCAACCGATGAATTCCCCAGTCGAACTACAATGTTGCCTGGACAGCGGGAACCGTTTAACCGAATCTGAACGTGGGAGTGAGCGTGTGTGTCCACCGCAACGTACAGGTGTGTGTTCGTGCATTCGGGAACACCACCAGGCCTGCTCGTTCCAATGTGCGCAGTCTGGGCATGTGAGCGGTGGTCAGCCCGGCCAACTGGCCGTGGCCAGCGTCACTGTGCGTTGTCATGGAAAGTTGGAACGTGCGTTTAGTGGCTTCCCCTTTTCACCAGTTTGTAAGAGGGAGATACAACGATTCTCAGTTTTCCCTCGAAGCTAGCTTGCAGCAGGTGCCAACAGATCACCTGACAGGCGGACAGATGGACTGACCGGCCTTTTAAAATATCTCAGCACCGAACGTGCGCGACACCACAGCTGTTGAATGAGGAGAGGAAAAAAGGGAAACAATTTCCCGCTGTGATGGTGATATTTCTCTCCATAGGTTACAGCTCTCCCTTTTCCAATTACAATTCTCAATGTAAGGATATGGATCAAAACATTGTGACAACTTTCTCATGATCATCTGACCTTTTCTGAGTCGAGGCATCAGGCATTTATCTCTACCCCCTTTCATTAAAATCAATATATTGACATGGTTAGATGTATGCCCAATTTCACATGAATGCAGTTATGCCCTCTGCTCGTGATGTGTGGTACTACAGGCTTGAACTACAAGCATGTATGCAGAACATACAGTATAAACGGATTATTAACTAGATTCAGCCACGGGCCATTTTTTTCTTGAGCAGATGGTCAGGGCGCCAGAACATAATTACAAATCATATGTAGACTGCAAATTGACAGCAAGAAGCCCAACGAGATACAATATTTGACTAAAACATAATAATTTCAAACTTCCAGTTTTATACGATCACATACTGTATATCTCTCTATTATGTGTGGGAGAACTTTGGAACAGATTCCCAACATTAAAATCACTTGGAGCTGATTTGCTGGTGTTTATTTTTTTGCTCAGAAAACAAAGGGGGGGGGGGCAAATAAAATCACCCACCAGTTGGGGAAGCCTGCAGCACAGTAAGCCACTGTTGCCTCCGCTGCTCTGACAGACTGACTGACACAGAGGAGGTCTATGGTAAAGATAAGAATGTAGTGACAAAACTCAGCCATCTGCCGATATGTTGGACCCACCTATACGGAGGATGGCAGGGGACAAATAGAGAGGGGTAAAGAAGAATGATGGGAAAAAAGGGAAACAAATATATATATATATATATATATATATATATATATATATATATATATATATATATATATATATATATATATATATATATATATATATATATATGAGAGTGAGATGCAAAGAGTTAAGAGAAGAATATAGTTGAGTGGGAGAGAGTTGGAAAGGGATTTGGCAATCATGTAACTTGAGCAGGGCTGAGGAGAGTTCTTTAGCTCGGAACTCATCCATAGTTTAATTGAAGAATAACACACAGGTTCATCAGCTGTGTCACTAAGCTCCTGTTTCTGCTGACTCAGAGTGTGTGTGTGTAAGGGTATGTATGTGCAAGAATGTAGATGACGAGTGTGTATCCTATTTTATGTTGACATTTTGAGAATTTGTGTGTCACACACACGCACACACACACATGGTCGACTTAATGAGATCTCAACTCCCACAGTTAGCATAGAAAACAACTTCGCCCAGAAACACACACACACACACACACACACACACACACACACACACACACACACACACACTCTAATTCAGTGTACAGTGCATTCGGAAAGTATTCTGACCCCTTGACTTTTTCCACATTTTGTTACGTTAAAGCCTTATTCTAAAACAGATTAAATCGTTTTTACCCCTCATCATACCATACAGAATGTGGCATAATGACAAAGAGAAAACAGTTATTTTTTTGTCCAAATGTATGTATATATATATATATGTAAATAACATAAATATCTAATTTACATAAGTATTCAGTCCCTTTTACTCAGTACTTTATTGAAGCACATTTGCTAGCGATTACAGCCTCAAGTTTTCTTGGGTATGACGCTATAAGCTCTATCAGGTCAGGTTGCTGCACAGCTGTTTTCAAGTTTCTCTAGAGATGTTCTATCGGGTTCAAGTCCGGGTTCTGGCTGGGCCACTTAATGATATTCAGAGACCTGTCCCGAAGCCACTACTGCGTTGTCTTGGCTGTGTGCTTAGGGTCATTGTTCTGTTGGAAGGTGAACCTTCGCCCCAGTCTGAGGTCCTGGGCGCTCCGGAGCAGGTTTACATCAAGGAACTTTCTGTAACTTGCGCCGTTCATCTTTCCCTCAAGCCTGACTTGTCTCCCAGTCACTGCCGCTGACAAACATCCCCACAGCGTGATGCTGCAATCACCATGCTTGACCGTAAGGATGGTGCAGGGTTTCCTCCAGACGTGACGCTTGGCATTCAGGTCAAATAGTTCAATCTTGCTTTCATCAGACCAGAAAATGTTGTTTCTCATGGTCTGAGGGTCCTTTAGGTGCCCTTTGGCAAACTCCAAGCGGACTGTCATGTCCCTTTTACAGAGGAGTGGCTTCCGCCTGTCATGTCCTGACCTTAGTTCCTTTTTTATGTCTCTGGGGTGGGCATTCTATGTTTTTGTTCTAGGTTTTGTATTTCTGTGTTTGGCCTGGTATGGCTCCCAATCAGAGGCAGCTGTCGATCGTTGTCTCTGATTGAGAACCATACTTAGGTAGCCTGTTTTCCCACTATGATTTGTGGGTAGTTATTTTCTGTTTAGTGTGTGTTGCACCTGACGGAGCTGTTTCGGTTGTTCTCTTTTGTTACTTTGTATTTAGTGTTCAGTTCAGTTTATTAAAATGATGAACACTTACCACACTGCACCTTGGTCCTCACTTTCTTCTCCTGACAACAGCCTTTACACCATCTGGCCACTCTACCATAAAGGCCTGATTGGTGGAGTGCTGCAGAGGTGGTTGTCCTTCTGGAAGGTTCTTCCATCTCCACAGAGGAACACTGGAGCTCTGTCAGAGTGACCATTGGGTTCTTGGTCACCTCCCTGACCAAGGTCCTTCTCCCCCGATTGCTCAGTTTGGCCAGGCGGCCAGCCCTAGGAAGAGTCTTGGTGGTCACAAACTTCTTCCATTTAAGAATGAGGGAGTCCTCTGTGTTATTGGGGACCTGCAATGCTGCATACAATTTTTGGTACCCTTCCCCAGATCTGTGCCTCGATACAATCCTGTCTCGGAGCTCTACGGACAATTCCTTCAAACTCATGGCTTAGGTTTTGCTCTGACATGCACCATCAACTGTGGGACCTTATATAGGTGTGTGCCTTTCCAAATCATGTCGAATCAATTGAATTTACTACAGGTGGGACTCCAATCAAGTTGTAGAAACATCAAGGATGATCATTGGAAACAGGATGCACTTGAGCTCAATTTCGAGTCTCATAGCAAAGGTTCTGAATACTTATGTAAATAAGGTATTTCAGTTTTTTATTTTTAATGCATTTGCAAAAAAATCTAAAAACATGTATTCGCTTTGTCATTATTGTCACGCCCTGACCATAGAGACCCCTCGGTTCTCTATGGTGTTTAGGTCAGAGCGTGACTTGGGGCGTTATCTAGTTTATAGATTTCTAGGTTGGTGGTTTGTGTGGTTCCCAATTAGAGGCAGCTGGTAATCGTTGCCTCTAATTGGGGATCATATTTAGGTAGGCTTTTTCCCCACCTGCATTTGTGGGATATTATTGTGTTTGTGCACCACGTAGTCACGTTTTGTTTATTGATTTTGCCTTAAGTTTCACTTTTTAAATAAATATGTTCCCGTTCTTACGACAACCGTGACAATTATGGGATATTGTGTGTAGATTGATGATGACATTTTTTCAAATCCATTTCAGATTAAGGAAACCTCCCACAATAGGTACCTGTTCTTCTCTGTCGTAACCTGTTGATTCCATTTGTCCAATGGCCTCAGGATCCCGTCACGGTATCTCTGTGCATTCAAATTGCCATTGATAAAATGCAATTGTGTTTGTTCTCCGTAGTTTATGCCTGCCCATACCATAACCCCACCACCACCATGGGGCACTCTATTCACTGACACTGACATCAGCAAAAAGCTTGCCCACACACGATGTCTGCCATCTGCCCGGTACAGTTGAAACCAAGATTCACCCGTTAAGAGCACACTTATCTAGCGTGCCAGTGGCCATTGAAGGTGAGCATTTGCCCTCTGAAGTCGGTTACAAAACCGAACTGCAGTCAGGTCAAGACCCTGGTGAGGATGATGAACACACAGATGAGTTTCCCTGAGACGGTTTCTGACCGTTTGTGCAGAAATTCTTTGGTTGTGCAAACGCAGTTTCACCAGCTCTCTGGGTAGATGGTCTCAGATGATCCCGCAGGTGAAGAAGCAGGATGTGGAGATCCTGGGCGGTTACATGTAGTCTGCTGTTGTGAGGCCGGTTGGACGTACTGCCATATTTTTTCAAACGTCGTTGGAGGAGGCTTATGGTAGAGAAATGGACTTTAAGTTCTCTAGCAACAGCTCTGGTGGACATTCCTGCAGTCCGCATGTCAATTGTACGCTCCCTTAAAATGTGAGAAATCTGTGGCATTGTTGTAACGGCTCTCCTCTTCGTCTGATGATGAGGAATAGGAATCATCGGACCAACATGCAGCGTGGTAAGTGTTCATAGTAAATTTAATGAAATAAACTGAACACTGAATTACAAAAAACAACAAAGAAAGTGAACGACCCGAAACAGTCCTGCAAGGTGAAAAAACACAAAACAGGAAACAACTACCCACCAACACAGGTGGGAACAGGCTACCTAAGTATGGTTCTCAATCAGAGACAACGATTAACAGCTGCCTCTGATTGGGAACCATACCAGGCCAAACACATAGAAATACAACACACAGAACAAAACATAGAATGGAAAACATAGAATGCCCACCCCAACTCACGCCCTGACCAAACCAAAATAAAGACATAAAAAAGGAACTAAGGTCAGGACGTGACACATTTTAGATTGGCCCTTTATTGTCCCCAGCACAAGGTGCACCTGTGTACGGATAATGCTATTTAATCAGCTTCTTGATATGCCAAACCTGGATGGATTATCTTGGCAAAGGAGAAATGATCACCAACATGGAAGTAAACAAATGTATGCGCAAAATTGAGAGAAATAAGCTTTTTGTGTATAAAACATTTCTGGGATCTTTTATTTCAGCTCATGAAACATGGGATCATATATTTTTGTTCAGTGTACTTCAGTGTAATGTAATAATAGTAGACGGCACTACTGTAAATGAACACCTTCACCTAAATTTAGGCCTACCTCAGTGACTAAACTGTAAAACTCCTTCCTGTTTGCCCTCCCTTTTAAAAGTCTCTCGGTCTCAAATCTCGATGAAGATGATGGCAATGGATGAGATTCGACCTTGATCTGTCCGGTTTTGACTGTATGTCTTTATCCGTTTCAGCACAGAAAATAACTTTGAGGTCTCCCGAGTGGCGCAGTGGTCTAAGCCACTGCATTGCAGTGCTAGCTGTGCCACTAGAGTTCGAGGTCAGGCTCTGTCGCAGCTGATCATGACCGGGAGACCCATGGGGCTGCGCAAAATTGGCCCAGCGTCGTCCGGGTTAGGGGAGGGTTTGGCCAGCAGGGATATCCTTGTCCCATCGTGCATTAGCGACTCCTGTGGCGGGCCTGGCGCAGTGCACGCTGACACGGTTGCCAGGTGAACAGTGTTTCCTCCGACACATTGGTGCGGCTGGCTTCCAGGTTAAGTGGGTATTGTGTCAAGAGTCAGTGTGGCTTGGTTGGGTTGTGTTTCAGAGGCCGCACGGCTCTGGACCTTCTCCTCTCCCGAGTCTGTACGGGAGTTGCAGCGATGAAACAAGACTGTAACTACCAATTGGACACCACGAAATTGGGGAGAAAAAGGGCTAAAAAAAACACAAATGTACAAATATAAGAAAATGACTTCTCAATGGATTCTGTTGTGGCTGGTATAGTGAGGACCAGCTGCAGTAACTTTGTCGACTTGGGGACAGTCTGCGTCAGGTCATACTGGAACAAAAAGCTGAGGAGCTATCCAGGTGATTTGTCTTGTACCATTTGTGAACTGTAGAATCTGACAAGATTAGCCTTAAGTCTAACAAAATTGAAGTACTTGGCATTACATTGACAAGCTGTCGTTTGCTGGTGTCAAATGTTTGTGACATAGTTTTGAATTTTTTGCATTCAACTAAGCCAAAGAAAATAAGTTCACCAAAGTTGTCAAACTTGGCTTTCAACTGAACATTGATATTGTCCAGTATGTTGTCGCAGATTCAGTCTCTCTACTTTGGTAGGCTTTTTATTACGAGTTTTGCTTTCTGCCAGGCCCAGTTCATTGCATTTCTGCTCGAATCGCTCATAGAATCAGTCTTGCCGTTCCAGTGCTTTCATTGTGTCTCTGATACGAGTACGGCAAAAACCTATATCCAAAAGACAATATGTGTGGGCGTAGGCAGATGTTGCAATTGGAGGATACATTTTATGCATATTCTAAAATAATATTTAATAGACCATATCTCTCGATACAAAAATATAGCACTACACCACTGCTTGCATACTTTTTTTCCTTCTTTTTTTCCCCATGTGGTTTCTTCCTTCACAGACTCCATAAAATTGTGACCTCTTCCTAAATAAATGGTCACATGATACATTTTGTGTATGATTTCCCAGAAACAAGGGGTGGCTCAACTAACCCTTTGGCTCAACTTACTCCACTCTCATCTGCTGTGCCCCAAGCATATTTCCTCTAATACTGTAAACAAAGAATTGTGTAAGAATGCAACTTTATCACAAAGAGCGTTCTTTTACAGAGAGCAGGAATGTCTCATAGCTGTTTCACCTAAATCCGAATTAAAACATGTCTCTCCTTCTTTCTCGCTCTCTTCTCCTTTTTTCGATTATGGCTGAGAAGTGAACAATCACTCCTTGGCAGTGGTTGTGTGTGTGAGGGTAAGCCCTTGGTATGTCTGTGGAATGGACTGATGGAGAATGAAACGTGTTTGTGAGTGCAATATCTACAGTACCACTCCCTCCAGTAATCTTATATATATTAAACTGAATGAACCTTCAGCTACAGCCCTGATAACATTTACAGACCAACACCACGTGAGAGACAAGGTGTGTGTGTGCATACTGTACCAATGTGTACAGTAAGTGCACCTACAAGCATGAATGACTGAGTTTTTTTTTGTATATGTGTCGGTGACTGTGTCACACAATACTATGAGTATAGTAGACTGAATGGCGGGGGGGGGTGTATTTCAGGTCAGGATGTCCAGAGCGAGAGAGAGAGAGAGAGAGAGAGAGAGAGAGAGAGAGAGAGAGAGAGAGAGAGAGAGAGAGAGAGAGAGAGAGAGAGAGAGAGAGAGAGAGAGAGAGAGAGAGAGAGAGAGAGAGAGAGAGAGAGAGAGAGAGAGAGAGAGAGAGAGAGAGAGAGAGAGAGAGAGAGAGAGAGAGAGAGAGAGAGAGAGAGAGAGAGAGAGAGAGAGAGAGAGAGAGAGAGAGAGAGAGAGAGAGAGAGAGAGAGAGAGAGAGAGAGAGAGAGAGAGAGAGAGAGAGAGAGAGAGAGAGAGAGAGAGAGAGAGAGAGAGAGAGAGAGAGAGAGAGAGAGAGAGAGAGAGAGAGAGAGAGAGAGAGAGGCTTTCAAGGCTGAATCAATTAACAAAACAACAACAAAAATCACAAAAACGTACTTTCACAAAAAATTGCTTCCTCTCCACCCTTAAACTGAACACTATAGAAACAAATGATCTCAAACCCCAGAACATCTCGAATTCCAAACCTCCGTCTATCTTTACTGTTTATTCTCCTTAACTGTTCTCTATCATATTCTATAGCATGTCTCTTCGTCTGTACTGTGTGTAGTGAACATTCAGAGGGAAATTCCAATTCCTGTCCCGTAACAGCCAGCTACAAAAGTTTCTGTTCAATCTCTGCTCCCTAAACAGGACTGACAGAGTCTTGGACACCAAGCACAGCAGATGAATTCAGTCATTAGATAGCCATTCTATGAATCATCGGCCAAACCACTCTTAGCGTTTTGACCTTTCTCCTGGGACAGCTGTGGAGAGCGTGCCATGGAGAGGAAGCGCACGTCTACATGACCGCCGACAAACTTTAGGGGATCCCCCCTGCCTCATCCATCCTTTGGAATAACTGAGAAGAGGACCAAGAGATCAAATGCCAAATGGGAAATACAGTATCTCTCGAGCTTGTTCCATCCTTCTCACTCACCCTCACTTTCTCTCTCCTTCCCTCCCTCTCTCCCTCTCGCTCGCTCACTCTCTCTCTCCCACTAACCCCCTCTCTACCTCTGTTTCCATCCATATTCTTAGCATATTTCCAGTAAGTGAGTGAGTTCATGGGCCTTGTTATTTTTACAGTTTAGTTTAGAGGGTTCAGTGGCTTAGAGAGGAAGACAAACAAAGTGAAAGTGAAAGGAAAGGGAAGAGAATATACTCAAACCTGACAAAGTGTCAGCCATACTTCACCGTAAAGAAGTAGACTACATAGCATTGAACATGCATACCCATAAAACAGATGTAACAGGTGTTGGTGTCTCACACAAGAGGTGAGAGTTCAATCAGTGACCGCTTCTAACTGCCTTAGATAGCAAAAGCCCCCAGGCACATGGAAATATGATATATACAGTGCCTTCAGAAAGTATTCAGACCCCTTGACTTTTTCCACATTTTGTTATGGTACAGTCTTGTTCTAAAATGGATTAAATAAATACAAATCCTCAGCAATCTACACACAATACCCCATGACAAAGAGAAAACAGGTTTTTAGAAATGTTTGCACACACACCTGTCTATATAAGGTTGACACAGTTGACAGTGCATGTCAGAGCAAAAATCGAGCCACAAGGTTAAAGGGAATTACCTGTAGAGCTCTGAGACAGGATTGTGTCGAGGCACAGATCTGGGGAAGGATACCAAAAAATGTCTGCAGTGTCCCTAAGAACACTGTCACGACTTCCGCTAAAGTTGGTCACTCTCCTTGTTTAACCCTCTGTTCCCCCATGTTTTTTTTGTGAGTGATTGTTTGTTTGTAATACGGCCTGTCATGACCCCACTATTTTGTGGCAACAGAGGGCTCTCAAGGGGTGGTCACGAAAGTGCTCAGGGAGAGGTGTGTAGGGGTTTCCATCGGTGCGACTACGGTGTCCAGACCAGGTCTCCACTGTGCGCATCCCCTCAGAATATGCCAATTTGGCTCTCGCCTTCTGTAAGAAGAGGGCAACTCAAATACCACTCCATCGACGGGGGGATTGTGCGATAAATCTCCTGGTAGATGCAGCACTTCCCAGGAGTCACGTGTATCCTCTGTCACAGGAGGAGACGGTGGCTATGGAAACATATGTCTCCGAATCCCTGGGGCAGGGATACAGTCGGCCCTCCACTTCACCTGCCTCCTTGAGATTATTTTTTGTGAAGAAGAAGGATGGAGGTCTGCGCCCGTGTATTGACTATCGAGGTATCAACCAGATCACTGTGAGGTACAGCTACCCGCTGCCTCTCATCGCCAGTGCGATCGAGTCAATGCACAAGGCAACCTGGTGCATACAACCTGGTGCATATCCGGGAGGGGGACGAGTGGAAGATGGCATTTAGTACCACCTCGGGGCACTATGAGTACCTCGTCATGCCGTATGGGTTGATGAATGCTCCATCAGTCTTCCAGGCCTTTGTTGACGAGATTTTCCGGGACCAGCACAGGCAGGGTGTAGTGGTATATATCGACGACATTCTGATATACTCCGTTACACGTGCCGAGCATGTGTCCCTGGTGTGCAGGGCGCTTGGTCGACTGTTGGAGCATGACCTGTACGT
Source organism: Oncorhynchus mykiss (assembly GCF_013265735.2). Classification (NCBI taxonomy): domain Eukaryota; kingdom Metazoa; phylum Chordata; class Actinopteri; order Salmoniformes; family Salmonidae; genus Oncorhynchus; species Oncorhynchus mykiss. The sequence continues at coordinate 21,962,961 of NC_048568.1, forward strand.
CAAGGCTGAGAAATGTCAGTTCTTCCAACAGTTCGTCTCCTTCCTAGGGTACCGTATTTCCACGTCAGGGGTGGAGATGGAGAGTGACCACATTTCAGCCCTACGTAATTGGCCAACTCCCACCACGGTAAAAGATGTGCAGCGGTTCCTAGGGTTTGCCAACTACTACCGGAGGTTTATCCGGGGCTTTGGTCATGTAGCGGCTCCCATTACCTCACTGCTGAAGGGGGGACCGGAGCGACTGCAGTGGTCGGCTGAGGCGGACAGGGCTTTTGGTCACCTGAGGGCTCTGTTTACCTCGGCTCCCGTGCTGGCTCATCCGGATCCCTATTTGGCGTTCATAGTGGAGGTGGACGCGTCCGAGGCTGGGATAGGAGCCGTGCTCTCTCAGCGCTCAGGGTACGCCACCGAAGCTCCGCCCCTTTGCCTTGTTTTCGAAGAAGCTCAGCCCGGGGGAACAATGATGTGGGGGACCGGGAGCTGTTGGCTGTCATCAAGGCTCTGAAGGCGTGGAGACATTGGCTTGAGGGGGCGAGACACCCTTTTCTCATCTGGACTGACCACCGCAATCTGGAATACATCTGGGCGGCGAGGAGACTGAACCCTCGCCAGGCAAGGTGGGCCATGTTTTTTACCCGTTGTGTGTTCACCCTGTCCTACCGACCAGGTTCCCAGAAAGCTAAGGCAGACGCACTGTCCCAGATATGTGACACAGAGGAGCGGTCCATGGATCACACTCCCATAGTCCCGGCCTCGTGCCTGGTGGCACCAGTGTTGTGGGAGCTGGACGCGGACATCGAGCGGGAGTTATGTACAGAGCCCACTCCTCTCCAGTGTCCAGCTGGGCGTCTGTACGTTCCGTCTGCTGTCCGCAACCGGTTGATCTATTGAGCCCACACATCACCCTCCTCTGGTCATCCTGGCATCGGTCGGACGGTGCGCTGTCTTAGTGGGAAGTACTGGTGGTCCACCTTGGCCAAGGACGTGAGGGTTTATGTTTCCTCCTGCTTGGTGTGCGCCTAGTGCAAGATTCCCAGGCACCTGCACAGAGGGATTTTTCAACCCTTACCCGTTCCACAACAGCCGTGGTCGCACCTGTTGGTGGACTTCCTGACGGATCTTCCTCCCTCACTGGGCAACACCACAATCCTGGACGTTGTGGATCGGTTTTCTAAGTCCTGCCGTCTCCTCCCTTTGCCCGGTCACCCTACGGTCCTACAGACTGTGGAGGCCCTGTTCACTCACGTCTTCCGGCACTACGGGGTGCCTGAGGACATAGTCTCTGATTGGGGTCCCCAGTTCACGTCCAGGGTCTGGAGGGCATTTATAGAACGTCTGGGGGTCTCGGTCAGCCTCACCTCAGGTTTTCACCCCGAGAGTAACGGGCATGTGGAGAGAGTAAACCAGGATGTGGTTAGGTTTCTGTGGTCATATTGCTAGGACCGGCCGGGGGAATGGGCTGCGTTCATCCCCTGGGCAGAGATGGCCCAAAACTCACTCCGCCACTCCTCCACTAACCTCTCCCACTTCCAGTGCATACTGGGGTATCAGCCGGTTCTGGCACCTTGGAATCAGAGCCAGATCGAGACTCCTGCAGTGGACGAATGGTTTAAGCGCTCGGAGGAGACCTGGGACGTCGCCCATGTGCACCTGCAATTGGCCGTGAGGCGGCAGAAGGCGAGCGCTGACCGCCACCGCAGTGAGGCCCCGGTGTTCGCAGGTCTGCCTCTCAATCTGAAACCTGCCCCTCCACCTGCCCTGCCAGAAGCTGGACCCACGGTTTGTGGGGCCATTCAAAGTCCTGAGGAGACTGAACGAGGTATGCTACAGGTTACAGCTTCCCCCAGATTACCGTATTTATCCCTCGTTCCATGTGTCTCTCCTCAGGCCGGTGGTGGCTGGTCCACTCCAGGGGTCTGAGGTGCGGGAGGTTCCTCCGCCCCCTCTGGACATCGAGGGGGCCCCGGCGTATGCTGTTCAAGCCATCCTGGACTCGAGGCGTCGGGCGAGGGGCCTTCAGTACCTCATGGATTGGAAGGGGTACGGTCAGGAGGAGAGATGCTGGGTTCCGATGGAGGATGTCTTGGACCCTTCGTTGCTGCGGGAGTTCCACCGTCTCCATCCGTAACGCCCTGCGCCTCGTCCTCCGGATCATCGCCGAGGTCGGTGTCTGTGCGCTGCTGGAGCCGCGCGTCAAGGGGGGGTACTGTCACGACTTCCGCCGAAGTCGGTCCCTCTCCTTTTTCGGGCGGCGATGGCTAGAAGGCCGGTGACGTCGACCGCCGATCGCCGCCCGATCCACTTTTAATTTTCCATTTGTTTTGTCCTTGTCTTACACACCCGGTTTCAATCCCCCAATTACTTGTTCATTATTTCACCCTCTGTTCCCCCATGTTTTTTTTGTGAGTGATTGTTTGTTTGTAATACGGTCCGTTATTGTGGGCTCGATTTATTGTGTTGTATTTTGTGAATTTTTAAGTAAATTATGTTTATTATTCATATCTGCTGTCTTGTGCCTGACTCCTCTGCACCAGCTACACACAGGCACTATTACAAACACAGTGGCCTCCATCATTCTTGAATGGAAGAAGTTTGGGACCATCAAGACTCTTCCTAGTGCTGGCCGCCTAGCCAAACTGAGCGATTGGGGAGAAGGGCCTTGAACTCTGACAGAGGTCTAGAGTTCCTCTGTGGAGAACAACCATCTCTGCAGCACTCCACCAGTCAGGCCTTTTTGGTGTGGCCAGACGGAAGACACTCCTCTGTAAAAGGCACATGACAGCCCGCTTGGAGTTTGCCAAAAGGCACCTAAAGACACCCAGACCACGAGAAACAAGATTCTCTGGTCTGATGAAACCAAGATTTAACTCTTTGGCCTGAATGCCAAGCATCTGGAGGAAACCTGGCGCAATCCCTATGGTGAAGCACGGTGGTGGCAGTATCATGTTGTGGGGATGTTTTTCAGCAGCAGGGACTGGGAGACTAGTCAGGATCGAGGCAAAGATGAATGGAGCAATGTACAGAGAGATCCTTGATGGAAACCTGCTCCAGAGCGCTCAGGACCTCAGACTTGGGCAAATGTTCACCTCCCAACAGGACAACAAGCCTAAGCACATAGCCAAGACAACGTTAGGAGTGGCTTCAGGTCAAGTCTCTGAATGGCCTTGAGTGGCCCAGCCAGAACCCGTCTCTGGAGAGACCTGAAAATAGCTGACAGAGCTTGAGAGGATCTACAGATAAGAATGCGAGAAACTCCCTAAATGCAAGTGTGCCAAGCTTGTAGCATCATACCCAAGAAGTCACGAGGCTGTAGTCTCTGCCAAAGCATAGCTGCTTCAACAAAGTACTGAGTAAAGGGTCTGAACACTTATATAAATGTTATATTTTACATTTTTATTTTTAATACATTTGCACTTTTTAAAATAAAAAACAGTTTTTGCTTTGTCATTATGGGGTATTGTGTGTAGATTGATGATGGAAAAAAAAACAATTTAATAAATTTTATAATAAAACTGTAAAGTAACAAAATGTGGAAAAAGTCAAGGGGTCTGAATACTTTCACTGTACATAAACCCTATGTAAAACAATGTACATTCAGTATACCTTATTGAAAATAAATCCCTTATTGTTCAATTGATTTGTGATTTAATCTAGCCCAGTATTTCCCCTGCCACGACTTTGGGTAGGGTAGACTAGCTTTGCTGACCCAAATTTAATCTTCTCTCTTATGGGAACATCTCTGTGTTGTCTAATACCCATGTGTGATGTTGTTCGGGAACTCTCTGTGGCAAACACACTCTCCATACCGATGCCATTCTTGTACACTTGAAAAGACGCATGCACACAGGCATGCTCGTTTTACTCTCCTTGTTGGCACCAAACAATTGATTAGCCAAATTCTAATGATCCTAAAAATAGTTTCACTCCTCTTTATCCCCGGCTTGACCATGCCAATTTGCCTTACAGAGTGGAGATCAAAAGGTGAAACTCACTGAAATAATACATTTGATGACACAGTGGTAGCAATACATGGTTTCAACATCTTCAGAAGAGATGTTCAGAGTAATATTCCTATACATCTTAGAGAGGATCTCATGTCAAATGCAATTGAAGTAATATTGTTTATGGCTACAGGTTCACCTGCTTCACTTAAAGCCCCTTCTTGTGGGGAGCTGCTATAGACCCCCAAGTGCTAACAGTCTGTATCTGGATAATATATGTGAAATGCTTGATGATGTACAGTATGATATCAACAGAGCGGTATATTTTCTGGGTGACCTAAATATTGACTGGCTTTCATCAAGCTGCCCACTCAAGAAAAAGCTTCAAACTGTAAGTAGTGCCTACAACCTGGCTCAGGTTATTAGTCAACCGACCAGGGTATTTACAAACAGCAAAGGAATGAAATCATCCACATCTACTTATCATGTCTATACTAATGCTGCAGAAATCTGCTTTAAAGCAGTATCTAAATCCATCGGGTGTACTGATTATAATATAGTAAAACTAAAGTTCCAAAGGCTGGGCCTAATATGGTGTATAAGAGGTCAAACAATACGTTTTGTAATGATTTCTATGTTGAACATCTGACGAATATTTGCGAGCCTGTGGTCTGTAATTGGGATCAACAAGATGCTGCACTTGACACATTTATGAAATGGATTATTCCTGTTACTAATAAGCATGCAGCCATGAAGAAAATTACTGTACAACTGTTCCATCCCTGTGGATTGATGAGGAATTCAAAAACTGTATGGTTGAGAGGGATGAGGCAAAAGGAATGGCAAATAAGTGTGAACAAAAATAAGAAGAAACTGTATTTTGAAACAAATATAAATGATAGTAAAACGCTTGGGAGCACCTTAAATCATTTTTTGGCCAAAAAGGCGAATTCGGCTCCATCATTAATTGAATCAGATGGCTCATTCATCACAAAACCCCCTGATATTGCCAACTACTTTAATTACTTTTTATTGTCAAGATTAGCAAACTTAAGCATTACTTGCCACCAACAAATTCTGAACCTTAACATCCATGCATTACTGACCTAATTATTCTGTAGAGTGTGGAAGAGGTGAAACAATTATTGTTGTCTATCAACAATGACAAGCCACCTGGATCTGACAACTTGGATGGAAAATTACGGAGGATAATAGCGGACTATATTGCTACTCCTATTTGCCTCTCTTCAGGAAAGTGTGCCCTCAAGCCTGGAGGGAAGTAAAAGTAATTCCGCTCCTCAAGAATAGCAAAGCAACCTTTTACTGGCTCAAACAGCTGACAAATCAGCCTGTTACCAACCATTTGTAAACCTTTGGAAAAAATTGTGGCTTACAAATATTATGGGAGCCGTTTTGTTAGACTTCAATGCAGCTTTTGACATTGTCGGTCATGATCTGCTGCTGGAAAAACGTGTGTGTTATGGCTTTACATCCATCCCCTACTATATTGTGGATCGAGAGTTACGTATATAACAGGACACAGTGGGTGTTCTTTAAAGAAGCCTCTCCAACATAATCCAGGTAGAGTCAGACATTCCCCAGGGCAGCTGTTTAGGCCCCATACTTTTTAAAATCTTTACTAATGACCTGCCACTGGCTCTGAGTAAAGCCTGTGTGTCTATGTTTGCTGAAGACTCAACACTATACACGTCAGTTACCACAGCAAGTGAAATCCCAGCAACACTTAACAAAGAGCTGCAGTCAGTTTAAGAATGGGTGGCAAGAAATAATTTTGTCCTAAATATATCAAAAACTAAAAGTGGTGCATTTGGGATATTTGCTAAACACTTAACCCTAAATCTCAATTAAATCTTGTAATGAATAATGTGGAAATTGAGCAAGTTGAGGAGACTAAACTGCTTGGAGTGATACTGGATCATAAACTGTCATGGTCAAAACATATTGATGCAGCAGTAGTACATCACGGGGGACAAGCTTACTGCCATCCAGGACCTCTATACCAGTTGGTGTCAGAGGAAGGCCCTAAAAATGGTCAAAGACTGCAGCCACCCTGGTCATAGACTGTTCTCACTGCTATCGCACGGCAAGTGGTACCGGAGCTCCAAGCCTAGATACAAAAGGCTCTGCCGTGACGTGACTATCATTAATCTGATGACTATCATTATTTTAACTATGTTAAATTGAAAATAAGAATTTGTTCTTAACTGACTTGCCTAGTTAAATAAAGGTAAAATTAATCATTACATGAATCATGTAACAATTAACTCACTAGGAATTTGGGGCACCACGGGAAGTTGTTTATCGAGTTACTGTCTCCTGACTTAAATTCTGAAGATATATAGATATCTCTGACATCAAGAACAGTCAATTATGAATTATTACCTCATCAGTCTCATTCTGAATGTTGCATAATCATAAACAGCAATACACAAATTGGCAAAATGATTTACTTACTAACTAACTAAATAATAACACAGAATACACATACACACATACATGACATAAAAGTCCCTAGTGGACGGACACGATATGATGGCTTGTTACACAGTGGAAAGATAAGAGGGAGAGACAAAGAGAGTTAAAACCTGTTGAGGATATGGCAGACATACGCCCCCTTTGGAGAGATTGGGTACCCCTAGTAAACTGGAAAAAAAATCTGTCAAAAATTGTTAATATATGCAAATAAAAATTATTATTGGATAGAAAACACTCTAAAGATTCTAAAACCGTTGGAATTATGTCTGTAAGTATAGCAGAACTCACAGGGCAGGCATTCTTCCAAACTAGTTTTTGTGGCCATGAAAGTTGGAGCAACTTTGACGTCATGGCCCCCACCCTTCCCAACCAGCTATGATTCTGCGGACACTTTCTATCTCTTCCGCTAGATGTCCTCTTTCATTAGAGCTTCAAACCGTTCAAATCGCGCGAGAATTGACCCTATGGGAGTGAAATTAGTGCGTGCCACGAGAGAATAGGCTGTGCGTATGGGCGCGAATTGGTCACAGCCATTCCTTTGTTTCCAGCACTGAAGAGAAGGGCAGACGATGGGCGATTGAATTGAAGTTTGTTTTGCACGTCTAAAACATCATAAAGCTTGCTTCTGCACTTAGTTTGACCTGTTTAGTCGACATATAATGTGTAATTTTGAAGTTTTGATGCGCAACTTATCCGGACCAGAGGACATTTTGGGTGCATTTCAGCTGATGTTATTAGCAGTAGCTAATACAAAGACGCAAGACTTGAAACCAAACGATGTATTGGGTAAGTATGAAGCCTTCCAGAACATTCTGAACGAAGACCATCGAAGGTAAGGGAATATTTATGCTTAAATCTGTGTTTCTGTTGACTCCAACATTACGTGGAAATGTAGCTTGGAACTGAGCGCTGTCTCACAATATGGAATAGTGTGCGATTTCTGTAACGTTAAAAATAAATCTAACACAGCGGTTGCATAAAGAAGCAGTGTATCTTTCTAACTATATGTAGAACATGTATATTTAGTCAAAGTTTATGATGTCTATTTACGTTATCTTGCCGCGCTACATAGATTTCCTGCGGGCATTTTTGAGTAATTTCTGAAGGTGAACTCACTGTAAATGGACATTTATGGATATAAATGGCATATTATTGAAAAAAAAAATATGTACTGTGTAATATGTCATATTACTGTCATCTGATGAAGATTTTCAAAAGGTTAGTGAGCGATTTATTTTTTAATCCTGCGTTTGTTGATTGCATGTTTTGGCTATTGAAATGAGCTGTGTCTGGTGGTGGTTTTACATATATATGTGCTATGTTTTCGCCGTAAAACATTTTAGAAATCTGACTTGCTGGCTAAATGAACAAGATGTTTATCTTTCATTTGAGCTATTGGACTTGTTAATGTGTGGAGGTTAAATATTTTTAAGAATATTTTTGCGTTCCATGCGCCACCGTTTCAGCTGCACGTGGGAGGGTTGATTCCCAATTGGGAACCAATATCGTAAACAGGTTAACGTATCATACATTATATAGTTTTTACCTTTATTTAGTCAGTTAAGAACAAATTCTTATTTACAATGACGGCCTACCGGGGACAGTGGGTTAACTGCCTTGTTCAGGGGCAGAACAACAGACTTTTTATTTGTCAGCTCGGGGATTCAAATCTGCAACCTTTCGATAACTGGCCCAACGCTCTAACTGCTAAGCTACCTACTGCGCTGTACATACATTTGGAAACTACGCTCACAGTAACCAGAATACTTAGCACCCTAACCACCGCTCATTCCGATTAGAAATGCAGTTTGTATTTACCCGTAGCTGTCTTTCTCTATCTTCTCTCTTTTGAAACTAATAGATCCGTCTATGGGTAGTGGCTTGATGTAAGCTCTGGTTGTTCACCAGAGGTCACAATGTCCTTCTTAGTTGTAGAGCTTCTCTGGTCTTGGAGTGTTCGTTAGAATAGATACTTCAGACGTACCAACGGTTGTATCAGAGGGGATTTTCTTCCTTCCCCCCTCGTGTCAAGGATAACTTTTTCATGCACAGCTGCAGACTGTGAATGTTCTGATCTTGTCTTTACCTTCTTCACTCGTGTTGAGAATTTCAAAGCTTCTAACCATTCTGTACATTGGCTGGTCTATAGAGTTTAAACAATTTTCAACCGTGTAGTCACCGCCCCACGCTGTCTGGTCTCAGTAAAAAGTTTCCAACCATTTCAACGTGTGGACCACAGCCTTACGTCTTTTTGGTCTTGTATTTTTAACCATTTGTGAGATCCGGTTTACACCGTCCGTCTGCTTGGTCTGTATGTTCATTCTTAGCAAGTCCTTTTAAGCACTCTGGCAAAAAGGGCATTCCATCATGCTGACATAAGCTCTGAGCTCACTTATGCGTGGCTTCTGACTGGGCACAAGTTTGTATGATAAACAATTATCTAATTTAGAAGGCTAAAATCACATTGATATCTTCACAAAAGTATTCTCATGTTTAATCATATATTTTAAACCACATTTAGATGTAAAAGTGATACATAGGACGCTTACACTTTCAAAGTTACAGTTACTTTGTCATACCATCCTTAATGACGTCACAAAATAATAAACCATATGACAGGATTATTCTTTAGATCCCCACGGACCATTAATAACATTCCTATCTTATGAATATTGTTCCAAAGTTTATTATTTGGTTGTTAAGAGTTTTTGTCTGCAAAAGTCTATCTGTAACACTCACACTGTCCCCCCATACAAAAAAACTCTTCACCTGCTTAATAATTAAGGATCTGCTTAACTTGGACAGATTTTGGGCAGAGATCTAGTATGGCTCTTGTTTCACCTCCCTCTCTCTGGTATGGTTCAGTTCAGTCTACAACTGTGTTCCCAGAAAACAGGGGATGTCCTAAGAACATACAGTGACAATCCTAATAGGTCCCTTTAGAAGCACTGTTTGTTTGGGTGTGTGTCCCGAACATTGCCAGAGAGCTATGAATGGATCAGTGGTTCACCCATCAGGGCCTTGTCAACAGTACCAAGGGGTGATGTTTAATGAAACTAGGCTGTGCGTGTCAATGGTAGAATGTGCTAATTCATTTTTTGGGGAGAACGTTTCTTTATGACCATCAGGTGTCGACCCTCAGTTGACGTCCCTGGAACAAGCCGGGGACGTGAACTACACAAAAACCTCCAGGGGACCATGACAGAACGTCCTTACAACTTTAGGTGACCATTTTGAGATGTTTCGGGGACGTCCTAATGATTCATTTCAGTTTGCAAGGTTATATCTATAAAAAATATTGCATATCAGTTGAGATTTTAGTAGTAGTTTCCTAAAACAATTCAGCATGCAAAAGCACACGCACTCACAAACACACTTTCTCTCCCTCTCGTTCCGTAATTCTTACAGACAGACAGACTCACTAATGGACTGATTCACTGACGGAATGACTCACTGACTTGGTGATTCACTTACTGACTGGAATTGTGGCTGTGTATTGGCGTGTCAAGTGTGTCATTTGAAAGTCTTGATATTACTGCTACAGTCAGGTTTAGAGCTAGGATTCAGGAATTTGGTTTGGTGTGTTGTCTGCAATTATTGAAGCAGGACACTTGATATGCACGAAAAAAAAGAGAGAGTGAATATGACATGAATGGTTAAAGTTATTACACTATTCATGAACAAAAAAAGACCCACTTCATAATGTAATAGTGAACACGTAATGTAACAATTATTACGTTATGTGCAAAATGTTATTACGTTATGCGTTCAGCATGTGTTACATTATTGGCAATTTATTACATTATCAGCACTTCTTACATTATAAAATCACACGTTATTACATTATTAGCAGCTATTACATTACTGCCATTTTATTACATTTTCAGTTGATACACACCTGTCCCCATCCCCCCAACAGAGACAGAACTCCAGATTATGCCCCTCATCAGCACCTTCTCAAACACAAACTCCTTCACACAAAACTCAAAGATACATTCACCCACACACAACATACGCAAAACATTAAGAATACCTGCTCATTCTATGACAAAGACTGACCAGAGGAATCCAGGTGAAGCTATGATCCCTTGTAACTTGTTGAATCCATTTCAATCAGTGTAGATGAAGTGTAGGAGACAGGTTAAATAAGGATTTTTAAGCCTTGAGACAATTGAGACATGGTTTGTGTATGTGTGCCATTCAGAGGGTGACAAAATATTTAAGCGCCTTTGAACAGGGTATGGCAGTAGGTGGCAAGTGCACCGGTTTGTGTCAATAAGTGCAATGTTTCTGGCTTTTTCACAGTCAACAGTTTCCTGTGTGGATCATAACTTGACACAGCTATGGGAAGTATTGGAGACAACATGGGCCAGCATCCCTGTGGAAAGCTTTCGACACCTTGTAGAGTCTATGGCCTGACATATTGAGGCTGTTCAGAGGGCAAAAGGCAGGGGTGCTACTCAATATTAGGAAAGTGAACCTTATGTTTGGGATACTCAGTGTACATTCCCCCACTCCAGGACTTCAGACCTGTATCAGCCTACCTCAGAAACCCCAATCTGAAGAACCCAAATGTTCCTACACTCCCAGTCAAACACTTTCAAACCCACCCCACATCACAGATCTGGAGATGATAGCCTTCTGTGCCTTATTCCAGAGAAGAGTGGCTGAATCCAGGTGGATTGCCCAAACATGGTTTGATTGGTAAGGAATAGTATACAGCCTTGACCTATAAGGGTTGGTGGGGGCCAAATTAGGAGAGCCAGAGGGGATAGCAACATGAGGAGGATGTTCAGATTTAATTTCTTTTTCGCCTTGTCTTGTTTTGTCTTTTATTTTCAGTAAATGTTCTTAGATTAACACTTATTTTTACAACCAACTCTTAATGCCTAAATCCCTTTATCCCTTGATATGATTTTCCATCATTTGCTACATTATTTGCTTATTCAAAGATGTATCTATTAATTTATTGATCCAGCTTGCATGCTTTATTATTATTATTGTTGTTATTATTTTCTACTTGTTTACCATCAGCACTTTATCAACACTTGTCTTCCTCTCATTGCCGTCTTCCTCTCATTGAACCATCGCATGTGACCCCTCTGAGCTCTCGACCTCCATTGATCCCTCAGGCAAATAACCGCTCAATGTTCTCCCACCCTGTCCAGACCGGACGGACTTGCAATATGCAGACAGAGCAGGAAGTTAAACCTTATGGGGATCGGCAAAATGTCCCCTCTTGTCTTAATTTTCCTTGTTTTGCTATCCTTGTGAGGACTTCAGGGACCAGATTAAAAATATATATCTTACACAAAACTTTAAAAGCTTCTCAAGAAAATAAAAAAGCAATACTGAAACATTCATATGAAGTTTGTGAGTCAATTAAACATGTTTACTGCTTTCATTCGCTTATTTTCTCACTTCCACTAGTTTAAGACAAGGGTTTAGCTATCTTCGAATTAAGAAACCCTTTTTTAAGAATCTAATTTATTCTGAACTATTTTCTTAAGAAAAAACATAGGAAAAAATGTAAGAACATTTTCAATAACTTTTTTGAAGAATAGCAACTTTTCGTAAGTTCCTTATCAATTTTAGAGTTATGGAAAAAATTGTGCTTCAGAAGAAATGTGTTCTTAAGAAGGTTTTGTGAATCCAGCCCCTGGTCCCCACAAGAATAGTAAAAAAAAAACACAAAAAAACACACACACATGAACACACACACCTTATCGGTACCCTTCACCACAAATATGCTATTAGCCATTTCCAGGTTTGACCTCAGATACAGTCCAGATAATGTATCTGAGTTTTAACAACTGGTTCCTAACCTTGAATCTCTCTTATGGTGGACTCAATGGTTGACTTACAAACTGACCCTAGACCTGTAGTCAATGACCTTCGTTCTCAAAAGTAAACTCAATTACATTCAGAGTTGGGTACAATTCCATTTCAATTAATTTAATCGAGGAGAAAAACTGGACTCTAGTTATAGACTCTCACCTGGTCAAGAACAACTCCTGGCCCTTCTAATGTTAACTGAAATTCTTTTTGTTTACAATTGAATGAATATAATGGTTTTTACAGTGCCTTTGGAAAGTATTCAGAATCCCTTGACTTTTTCCACATTTGTTACATTACAGCCTTATTCTAACATGGATCAAATATTTTTTCCCCCTCATCAATCTACACACAATACCCCATAATGACAAAGTGAAAACAGGTTTTGAGAAATATTTACAAATGTATTAAAAATAAAAACAGAAATGCTTTATTTACATAATTACTCAGAACCTTCGCTATGAGAATCAAAATTGAGCTCAGGTGCATCTTGTTTCTATTGACCATCCTTGAGATGTTTATACAACTTGATTGGAGTCCACCGGTGGTCAATTCAATTGATTGGACATGATTGGAAAGGCACACACCTGTCTATATAAGGTCCCACAGTTGATGGTACATGTCAGAGCAAAAACCAAGCCACGAGGTCAAAATAATTGTCTGTAGAGCTCTGCGACAGGATTGTGTCGAGGCACAGATCTGGGGAAGGGTACCAAAACATTTCTGCCGCATTTAAGGTCCCAAGAACACAGTCCCTCCATCATTCTAAAATGGAAAAAGTTTGGAACCACCAAGACTCTTCCTAGAGCGGGCCACCCAGCCAAACTGAGCAATCGGGGAGAAGGGCCTTGGTCAGGGAGGTGACCAATAACCTGATGGTCACTCTGACAGAGCTCTAAAGTTCCTCTTTGGAGATGGGAGAAACTTTCAGAAGGACAACCATCTCTGCAGCACTCCATCAAATAGGCCTTTATGGTAGAGTGGCCAGACGGAAGCCACTCCTCAATAAAAGGCACATGACAGCCCGCTTGGAGTTTGCCAAAAGGCACTTTAAGACTCTCAGACCATGAGAAACAAGATTCTCTTTGGCCTGAATGCCAAGCATCAGGTATGGAGGAAACCTGGCACCATCCCTACAGTAAAGCACTGTGATGGCAGCACCATTCTGTGGGGGTGTTTTTCAGCGGCAGAGCCAGGGACACAAACTTTGACAATACAAACATTGGCACAGACACGTGTGCTCACACACACACACACACACACACACACACACACACACACACACACACACACACACACACACACACACACACACACACACACACACACACACACACACACACACACACACACACACACACAGCAAAATAAATACAATACTGGAGGACTAATCAGGATCGAGGCAAAGATGAATGGAGCAAATCCTTGATGAAAACCTACTCCAGATCTCTCAGGACCTCAGACTGGGGTGAAGGTTCACCTTCCAACAAGACAACGACCCAAAGCACACAGCCAAGACAAAGCAGGAGTGGCTTCGGGACAAGTCTCTGAATGTTCGAGTGGCCCAGCCAGAGCCCGGACTTGAACCCGATCAAACATTTTCTGAGAGACCTGAAAATAGCTGTGCAGCAACGCTCCCCATTCAACCTGACAGAGCCTGAGAGGATTTGCAGAGAAGAATGGGAGAAACTCCCCAAATACAGGTGTGCTACGCTTGTAGCGTCATACCCAAGTAGACTCAATGCTGTAATCGCTGCCAAAGGTGCTTCAACAAAGTACTGAGTAAAGCGTCTGAATACTTATGCAAATGTGATATTTCAGTTTCTTTTTTTTAATACATTTGCAAAAATGTATACATTTATTTTTTTGCTTTGTCATTCTGGGTTTATTGTGTATAGATTGATGAGGAAAAAGGCAAAGTATAGTGTCATACTGTAAGCTCTTTTGAAGCATGCTAATCCTCGTTGAACTCATTCTACAAATATTTACTTAACTGCCATTGAAAGCACCTTGCCCTTACAATGCAACACTGGCAGCCATTTCACCATAAAAACCATGTTTATATATTTGACTATAAACTTTATAACATGAAACACTGCAATAACCCTGGTCTTGGGTCGATGTACAGTTTAATGTCATAACAGATTGTAAAACTGAAGTGCTGTTGTAGTAACAGTATTGCTGTATTGGGTTTACATACTCTGTGTGTTGTTTGAACATGTTTATTCTGTATTCAGCTTTGAATTTGAATAGGCGTGGGCTATGCTATGAAAGCTGAAATTCATTCTTATCAAAGTCATAGAAATGTACCAGGTAGTGAGAGAGGCAGGTAATATATACCCCCCCCCCCCCCTGTCTAGAGAAAACCATTCAATGTATTCCTGCGTGTGAGATTAAAACACACACACACACACACTAATGCTCATAAGCACCGCATACACACACACACAGACATGCAGGCAACAGTCCAAAACACAGACAAAGGGGCACGGGCACGCCTGAACACAATAAGATCTGCCAAATGTTTGAGCGGCATAAATGCTCGGTTAGAGAGGGATGTCTCCAATTAGACCTTTATTTACATTGTGCCGCTTGACAGCACTGGGACTGACAAACATGCAGGCATGCACACACGCACACATACAAGAGGGAGAAAATGTGATATTGCCACTTTCCTCCTTCTTACATGGCTCTGTTTTAGCTGTTAATGACACACCACTTCTCCCTCACAGCAAGAAGTTCTGCCGCACAACCATAAACACACTGTCATACATCCTGCACTTAGCACTGGATCTGTCATTTAACTATAGAGCACCCCACAACTATGAATGAACATGTCACCACTCAATTAGTTAGCCAGAAATTGTGAATGAAACATTACTTGGTACACGCCAGTAGAGGTTAATCCCTATGTTAGGTCTATGTGAATCCTACTGGTATAGTGCTTTCGGAAAGAATTTGTTAAGTTACAGCCTTAGTCTAAAATGTATTAACTTGTTTTTTTCCCTCATCAATCTACACACAATAACCCATAATGACAAAGCAAAAACAGGTTTTAATCCATTTTAGCACGTTTAAAAAAACTTAAGCAACATAAATATCACATTTACATAACTGTTCAGACCCTTTACCCAGTACAGCTTTGGCAGGAACTACAGCCTTGAGTCTTCTTGGGTATGATGCTACTGTCACGCCCTGACCTTAGAGAGCCTTTTTATTTCTCTATTTGGTTAGGTCGGGGTGTAATTTGGGTGGGCCTTCTAGTTTTCCTATCTCTTTGTTGGCCGGGTATGGTTCCCAATCAGAGTCTATCGTTGTCTCTAATTGGGGATCATACTTAGGCAGCCTTTTTTCCCACCTTAGTTTGTGTTATCTTGATTTTGTATAGTTGCTGTGTAGCCTGCAGAACTTTACGTTCGTTTGATATTTTGTTGTTTTTCGGTTTCATTTTAATAAAAGTAAGATGTTTGCCTACCACGCTGCAACTTGGTCCAATCCTTCAAACAACGAACGTAACAGCTACAAGCTTGGCAGACCTGTATTTGGAGAGTTTTACCCATTCTTCACTGCAGATCCTCTCAAGCTCTGTCAGGTTGGATGGGTAGTGTTGCTGCACAGCTATTTTCAGGTCTCTCCAGAAATGTTAGATCGGGTTCAATTCCGGGCTCTGACTGGGCCATTCAAGGACATTCAGAGACCTGTCCCGAAGCTACCCCTGCATTGACTTGGCTGTGTGTTAAGGGTTGTTGTCCTGTTGGAAGGTGAACCATCGCCCCAGTCTTAGGTCCTGAGTGCTCTGGAGTAAGTTTAAATCAAGGATCTCTCTGTACTTTGCTCCATTCATCTTTGCCTTGATCCTGACGAGTCTTCCAGTCCCTGCCTCTGAAAAATGATTCTACCACCACCGTGCTTCACCATAGGCATGGTACCAGTTTTCCTCCAGATGTGACGCTTGGCATTCAGGCCAAAGACTTCAATCTTGGTTTCATCAGACCAGAGAATCTTGTTTCTTATGGTCTGAGAGACCTTTAGGTACCTTTTTGGCAAACTCCAAGTTGGCTGTCATGTGCCAATTACTGAGGAGTGGCTTCCGTCTGGCCACTCTACCATAAAGGCTTGGTTGGAGTGCTACAGAGATGGTTGTCCTCTGGAAGGTTCTCCAACCTCCACAGAGGAACTCTAGAGCTCTGTCAGAGTGACCATCAGGTTTTTGGTCACCTCCAAGACCAAGGCCCTTCTCCCCTGATTGTTCAGTTTGGTTGGGCGGCCAGCTCTTGGATGAGTCTTGATGGTTCCTGTCACAGATCCCTCCGGAACTGTGTCATTAGGCATACCTGGTCCTTTTTCCCATTGATTAGTAATTGTATAAGTGTGCCGTTTGTTCACCATTGTCCTGTCGATTATTGTTACAATGTCCATTGGTCGTGTGAGTACCTGTGCGGTATTGTTTTGGCTTTCGTGCCGCTTATATTGTGCAGATGATTATGTGTTTCGTCCCGTGTGGGATCATTGTGCATTGTGTATGTTCCGGGTCTTGCACCGGTGTATTTATTCGAGGTACTCCTCGCTCTTCTGTTTGGGATTCAACCCTGTGTTTTGTATACGTGTTTGTTTGGTCTTCGTCCCCATGCCTTTCCATGACACACTGTATTTTGGGTCAATAATAACCCTTATTATGGATTCCTGTGCCTGTCTCCCGATCCCTTTATACCAACGTGACAGTTCCAAACTTATTTCATTTAAGAATGATACAGGGCACTGTGTTCTTGGGGACCTTCAATGCTGTTTTGTTACCCTTCCCCAGATCTGTGCTCATCCATATATTTATATATTCTTCATTTCATTCCTTTACTTAGTATGGTGTGTATTGTTGTGAAATTGTTAGATATTACTTGCAAGATATTACTGCACTGTTGAAGCTAGAAACAAAAGCATTTTGCTCCACCCACAATAACATCTGCTAAACATGTGTATGTGACCAATGGCATTTGATTTAATTTGACACAATCCTGTCTCTGAGCTCTGCGGACAATTCCTTCGACCTCATGGATAGGTTTTTGCTGTGACATGTACTGTCAACTGTGGGAACTTTTATAGACAGTTATATGCCTTTCTAAATCATGTCCAATCAATTGCATTTACCACAGGAAAATATCTTATCAATGGAAACAGGATGCACCTAAGCCCAATTTCGAGTTTCATAGCAAAGGATCTGAATACTTATGTAAATAAGGTATTTCTGTTTTTTATAAATTGCTGCAATTTCAAAAAACCTGTTTTCACTTTGTCATTATGGGGTATTGTGTGTAGATTGCTGACTAAATGTTTTTATTTAATCCATTTTAGAATAAAACTAAATTATGAAAAAGTCAAAGGTTCTGAATACTTTCTGAAGGCACTGTATATGGGTAATCTCATTCATCTGTTGGTGCAGTGTCATTGACAATGAGTCACTCTCCCCTGCCTTGGTTGTCTTTAATGTAATGCCAAGCCTAATTGATTAGGACAAGTACAAACAAGGTCCAATTGGTGACTTGTAGGCTATCGGCTACTCTCCCTCTCTATTCACACACACAACATATACATGCACGCAAGTAAATACACACACCACACATAAATACACACACACACACACACACACACACACACACACACACACACACACACACACACACACACACGACAATAAGGGAATTTAATCCTCTTTTAGACGGCATTCCCCCATTGTGGACATGGACACACTTCATTAAGAGCTTCACTTTGGAGGGAGAGAATTCCAACATCTACCACTAACTGCTAACACCTTGGTGTACACACACTAGCTCTCTCCTCCTGTTACACACAGAAGCCCCATTTAAACCTAGTTCTAACTTGGGTCCTTTGTCCAGAACTTGTCCACAATCTGATTGTGGCCCAGATTTCTAGACAGGTTTAAACAATTAAAAGACACATTGTGATCTGTCTGTGATCAGATTATCCTGCCCACCCCCAGGGGTAGTCAGACACGCATTGTACAGATCTGGATAGAGAAACCATTTAAATCATTTTCCACCCTCTAAAATCATTGACAAGTGGCACCATTGACTGATTACGTCAATATGTAATCTGGCCACAGTGGATGGATAACAGAAACATTTTAATACCAAGTGTAGACACATTTCTGGAAATATGGGCAGAATCAGAATGTAGACAAGATTAGGACAAAGGACCCATGTTAGTAGCAGTTATAAATGGGGCATTGGGTGGTATATGTTGCTTTGTTTGTATGCTTTAGAGATATTTTATTTACATTTTTTATTTCACCTTTATTTAACCAGGTAGGCTAGTTGAGAACAAGTTCTCATTTACAACTGCGATCTGGCCAAGATAAAGCAAAGCAGTGAGACAAAAACAACAACAACAAATACAAAGTCAGTGTAACATCTTAGTACAAAAGTCACCAACTACTCCTTGTTTGTTTCCCCTGGCCTAAAAACCCATATATGGGACACAGGCAACAGTATGGCTTACATAGAAATATACAGTGCCTTGCAAAATAATTTATCCCCCTTGGCGTTTTTCCTATTTTGTTGCATTACAACCTGTAATTTAATGGGTTTTTTTTATTTGGATTTCATGCAATGGACATACACAAAATAGTCCAAATTGGTGAAGTGAAATGAAAAAAAAACTTATTTAAAAACATTCGTACAAATAAAAAACTGAAAAGCAATGCGTGCATATGTGTTCATATGTATTCCTTTGCTATGAAGCCCCTAAATAAGATCTGATGCAACCAATTACCTTCAGAAGTGACATAATTAGTTAAATAAAGTCCACCTGTGTACAATCTAAGTGTCACATGATCTGTCATATGAACTCAGTATTTATACACCTGTTCTGACAGGCCCCAGAGTCTGGAACACCACTAAGCAAGGGGCACCACGCACACCAAGGAGCTCTCCAAATAGGTAAGGGACAAAGTTTTGAGGAAGTACAGATCAGGGTTGGGTTATAAACTTTGAACATCCCACGGAGCACCAGTAAATCTATTATTAAAAAATGGAAAGAATATGGCACCACAACAAACCTGCCAAGAGAGGGCCACCCACCAAAACTCAATCACCTGGCAAGGAGGGCATTAATCAGAGGCAGCAAAGAGACCAAAGACAATCATGAAGGAGCTGCAAAGCTCCACAGCGGAGATTGGAGTATCTGTCCATGGGACCAGTAAGCTGTACACTCCACATTGCTGGGCTTTACGGAAGAGTGGCCAGAAAAAAAGCCATTGCTTTAAAAAAAAAAATAAGCAAACACATTTGGTGTTTTCCAACAGACATGTTGGAGACTCCTCAAACATATGGAAGAAGGTACTCTGGTCAGATGAGACTAAATTTTAGCTTTTTGACCATCAAGGAAAACTCTACATCTGGCACAAACCCAACACCTCTCATCACCCTAAGAAAACCATCCCCACAGTGAAGCATGGTGGTGGCAGATCATGCTGTGGGAATGTTTTTCATCGGCAGGGCCTGGGAAACTGGTAAGAATTGAAGGAATGATGGATGGTGCTAAATACAGGGAAATTCTTGAGGGAAACCTGTTTCAGTCTTCCAGAGATTTGAGACTGGGACGGAGGTTCACCTTCCAGCAGGACAATGACCCTAAGCATACTGCTAAAGCAACACTCAAGTGGTTTAATGTGAAAGATATAATTGTCTTGGAATGGCCTAGTCAAAGCCCAGACCTTAATCCAATTGAGAATATGTGGTAAGACTTAAAGATTGCTGTACGCCAACGGAACCCATCCAACTTGAAGGAGCTGGAGCAGTTTTGCCTTGAAGAATGGGCAAAAATCCCAGTGGCTAGATGTGGCAAGCTTATAGAGACGTACCTCAAGAGACTTGCAGCTGTAATTGCTGCAAAAGGTGGCTCTATAAAGCATTGGCTTTGGGGGGTGAATAGTTATGCATGCTCAAGTTTTCAGTTTTTTTGTCTAATTTCTTGTTTGTTTCACAGTAAAAAAATATTTTGCATCTTCAAAGTGGTAGGCATGTTGTGTAAATCAAATGATACAAACACCCCAAAAATCCATTTTAATTCCAGGTTGTAATGCACAAAATAGGAAAAATGTGAAGGGGGGTGAATACCTTCGCAAGCCACTGTAACATGTAGAATATGGACAATCAATTTTGCTTAGGAGATCATTGCTTCTCTAGTTGCTCTACGGTGATTCCTCATCAAACTAGAACAAAAAAAGTATATATTTTTAGATTTTCACTCATTAATTATTTCTCAATTGTGCTTTAAGACACATGTCAAAAATATGTCAACAATCCTTCCTCCAAAGGACCCTTCTATGGATTACATTTAGTGAAAAAAAAGAAGTATTTTCTTGTTCTAGTTCTATGCTCACCTCCTACTCTAATCACATCCTTCTCATAGACTAGACACACCCACCTCCTTGCTCCAGTGAACCGATCCATTAGCATGGTTAAGGAGCCTGACCCATTGACCCCCATAGGAATAATGGACCAACCCCCTGACATAGTCGATTTACTGATGTCCTGTGAGAGAGGGAAGGAGAGAGAGTTATTTATCTGGTGGTTTGAGTGGTTTGATTTCCAGTGATTCACTTACTGCAACATTTGATTACTATGAAGGAAGTAAAAACCAATGAGGTTTCCCATAAAAAAAAGTGATGCTGCAATAGGTTTTGATCTACTGACTGGAAAATGGTTAGGCTCACTAGTAGAGAAAGGAAGTTATTCTCTGAATATGAGAGAGCAGTTTTGTGCCTGACATTCTATAACACATAACTGGTGAAAAATATTTTTCTGAAGACATTTTTATGGAGGCCTTACTTGACTTCTGTGTGGAATGCTGTAATTTGTACCACATACATATATCCCTAGGAAAACTGAAAAATGAAAGAGCGAGAGAGATAGAAAGTATCCTCCTAGAGCAGGCCTGGGCAAAGGCCGACCCCGGCCCGCGACCTGATTCAATAAGGCCAGCGGAATCATGCTCAGATCACATAAAGAATTTGCGATAGTAAAGTTTTGAAAAACGTATTTGTTATTCAACTTAAAAGCCCAACGAATACTCGCCTTTGTGTAATGATTTAAGTCCCACCGCTTGTGGGACATTGATTTTGAAGGCACATATAAATAACACCTGCACGAGGACAGATAGTGACTGACAGGCTGACACACATGTAACAGTTACAAATAGTGGCTAGCTAGAAATTGCGCAAAAATGACCCGCTAAGTAGAAGCCAACAATCTCACCCACCTTCTGACACTACTAGTTTGTTCCCTATCAGATGACCAGCGAGAGAAGTATACACTACCATGAAAAAGTTTGGGGTCACTTAGAAATGTCTTTTGAATAGGAATTATAGTGAGGATGTTGACAAGGTTATAAATAATGATTTTTAATTTAAATTATAATTGTGTCCTTCAAACTTTTGCTTTCGCCAGAGAATCCTCCATTTGCCGCAATTATAGCCTCACTTTTTTTTCCAGTTTTCCACTGTCTAGTGTCTGTGTTCTTTTGCCCATCTTAATCTTTCTTTTTATTGGCCAGTCTGAGATATGGCTTTTTCTTTGCAACTCTGCCTAAAAGGCCAGTATCCCGGAATCGCCTCTTCACTGTTGACATTGAGACTGGTGTTTTGCGGGAACTATTTAATGAAGCTGCCAATTGAGGATTTGTGAGGTGTATGTTTCTCAAACTAGATACTCTAATGTACTTGTCCTCTTGCTCAGTTGTGCACTGGGGCCTCCCACTCCTATTTCTATTCTGGTTAGAGCCAGTTTGCGCTGTTCTGTGAAGGGAGTAGTACACAGTGTTGTACCAGATCTTCAGTTTCTTGGCAATTTCTCGCATGGAATAGCCTTCACTTCTCAGAACAGACTGACGAGTTTCAGAAGAAACTTCTTTGTTTCTGGCCATTTGAGCCTGTAATTGAACCCACAAATGCTGATGCTCCAGATACTCAACTAGTCTAAAGAAGGCCAGTTTTATTGCTTCTTTAATCAGCACAACAGTTTTCAGCTGTGCTAACTTAATTGCAAAAAGGTTTTCTAATGATCAATTAGCCTTTTAAAATGATAAACTTGGATTAGCTAATACAATGTGCCATTGGAACACAGGAGTGATGGTTGCTGATAATGGGCCTCTGTACGCCTCTGTAGATATTCCATAAGAAATCAGCCGTTTACAACATGTACAACATTAACAATGTCTACACTGTATTTCTGATCAAAAATGAGCTTTTCTTTCAAAAACAAGGACATTTATAAGTGACCCCAAACTTTTGAATCATAGTGTATGTGTATTAGCACAGATCTTTGTGTGATATGTGAGCGTATGAGCAGTGTGTGGTGTGTATTGTCTTTCAGGCCACTAATTTGCCCTGTCTGTGTTAGCATAGCTCATTGTGGTGTGACTGAGGCTACAGTCGGGGTTTGGCCGGGGTAAGCCGTCATTGTAAATAAGAATTTGTTCTTAACTGACTTGCCTCGTTAAAAAAAAATACAGCCTGGCAATGAAACCCTACAACCGCCCAGGGAGCCAGCTTTCCTCAAAGCCTGACAGACTGCTTTACGAGGTGCAGAGTCTTGCTAGGTGGGCATACTCACTGGGGAGTTTGCTGAAAGTGACACAATACACCTCACATATGCCCTAACCACTTTAATTTATACAGAGCTATTTAGAAAAAAGCTGGATACGCTGTTTTTGTTCGAGGATGAAGCTGTGGGTATAATACTACAGAAGTAAATCAAAGAAGGAGAGATTCTAAGAAAGTGGCAAAGACAGGTTGGAACTCTGACCCTGTTGGAGGGTTATTTATGTGGACAGGGTGAGGGGTCACAGCAAGGTTATGAGGAGGTTGATATCTGGTGTTGACAGATAAGTTTGACACCCAGTCCCCATAGATCTGTGGTGTCGGCGTGATGATGGAAAGTTATGCTTGTAGCATCCTTAACTTTGCCTGTTCAAAATGCATTGGCTGAGGTGGGCCAATGTTGGATGTTTTGAGTCAGAGTACTGTAGTTCTGCAGTGTTGCTACATCATTGATGTCATTTCAGATAAAGGGATACAGTATCATTCACGTCACACTCTCCAATTCTCACACATCTAATTAGTCTCACTTCCTCTCCCACTGTCTGCCTGCCCAAATTGCACAACCTTTATTTCTTGTATCCCTTCTGCCTCTCTCACTCCCTGTTCCCCCTCTCTTTGTCTATCAGCCAAATTCCAAAAAGATGCTGTCTCTATCGGTTTGCCTTGTGTATCTCTCTGGTTTTACCCCTTTCTCCATCTTCTCACCCTTTCACTTTCTCCCTATTACACAACTTTCTCTGCCCCTTCTATCAGTTGCTCTCTCCCTGTCTCTCTCTCATTGAATTACTGTCCTCTTCAGTTCCTCTGTCTGGCTGCCAGACACCGGCGACATATAATCAACTCTCTCTCCCTCAGGGTAGGGTTGTAAATCTGAGAGAAAGAGTGAGAGGAAGAGAGAGAGAGAGTGCTGTTAAGTGTCTTATCTCCCCTATATCAGCCATCTGTGGTGTTGACTACTCAGACATGCTTTTAACGAGAGCACCCCATTACAGAACACAGTCTGAGTATGTGTGGTCTACTAGGAAACTTTAACATTAGTTGATGGGTCATTTATAACAAAACCTTTTGATAGTACCAATCATTTCAATGACTATTTCACTAGTAAAGTGGGAAAACTCAGAATTGAAATCACAACATTGAACAGTGAACAATCATATTTTTTCATAAAGATATGATAATGAAAGAGAAGAATTGCTCTTTTGAATTTGGTCAATGCAAGCTGCTTTAACATCAGACATATACAGTGCAGTGTTCCTCAGGGCAGTTGCCTTGGGCCATTACTCTTCTCTATGTTTTACAAATGATTTTCCACTGGTCTTACACAAAGCCAGAATGACTATGTATGCAGATGATTCCACACTCTTACATGTCAGTGCCCAAAGCCAGTAAGCACACTGAAATTCTAAATAAGGTGTTACAGTCAGAATGGGGATTAACGATAAACTATAAGCTAAAAGCATTGTATTTGGTTCAAAACATTCTCTAAGACTTAAACCTCAACTGGAGTTGTACATAAAGGGTGTGACCATTGAACAAGCTGAGGAAGCTAAACTTCTAGGTATAACATTGGCTGGTCAATTATCATAGCCAAGTCATATTGACAAAGTTGTTGTAGAGATGGGGAGGGGTGTGGCTGACCTCGCCTTCTGGATGAAAGAGGTGTGAACAGGCAGTGGCTTGGGTGGTTGTTGTCCTTGATTATCTTTTTGGCCTTCCTGTGACATCGGGTACTGTAGGTGTCATGGAGGGCAGGTAATGCGTTGTGCAGACCGCACCACCCTCTGGAGAGCCTTGCAGTTGAGAGCGGTGCAGTTGCCATATCAGGCTGTGATACAGCACAACAGGATGCCCTCGATTGTGCATCTGTAAAGGTTTGTCAGGGTTTTGAGTGACGTGCCAAATTTCTTCAGCATCCTGAGGTAGACGAGGTACTGTTGCGCCTTCTTCACCACACTGTCTGCATGGGTGGACCATTTCAGTTTGTCTGTGATGTGTATGCCCAGGAACATAAAACTTTCCACCTTCTCAACTGCTGTCCCTTCGATGTGTCTAGGGGGGTGCTCCCTCTGCTGTTTCCTGAAGTCCACGATCATCTCCTTTGTTTTGTTGACATTGAGTGAGAGGTTGTTTTCCTGACACTACACTCTGAGTGCCCTCACGTCCTTCATGTAGGCTGGCTCGTCATTGTTAGTGATCAAGCCCACTACTGTTGTGTCGTCTGCAAACTTGATAATTGAGTTGGAGGCGTGAATGGCCACGCAGTTGTGGGTGAACAGGGAGTACAGAACTAACATCAACAACATGCATGCCAGTCGTTCCTGGTTGAGAGTTGACGAGAGATTAACTGCTCCTCTTCAAGTTTTATGACAGATAAGCCCCATTCAATACCAAGCTTCAAACCAGCTAAACAATTCCCAGCTAGCACATAACGTTTTGAGAACCATATGTTTCTTAGAGTTTGGTTAGAACGTGGTTGTCCTATGGTTATTTTGCATACAACCTTCCCACAACCTTTTGGGAATGGTGCAGGAGAGTTGCTTGGCTTTGGAACATTCTCAGCCCATTTAAGGAACTTGACAAGTTTTCTTAGTATTTCATTACTTTAATTAACAGAACGTTTCCTAAAAGTTCTAACATGGTTAAATTTAATTTCAATTTTGGTAATGTTCTAGGAAAGTTCTCCAACTGGTTTTACATTGGGAACATTCTTAAATAGTTCAGAGAACATTAAGAAACAGTGTCACGCCCTGACCATAGAGCTTTTTATTCTCTATGTTGGTTAGGTCGGGGTGTGACTAGGGTGGGTCATCTAGGTAATTATATTTCTATGTTGGCTTGGTAATGGTCTCAATCAGATGCAGCTGTTTATCGTTGTCTCTGATTAGGGATCATATTTAGGTAGCCATTGCCCCTTTGTGCTTTGTGGGATCTTGTTTTTGTGTAGTGCATGTGTGCACTGCATTTTCTTCACTTTTCGTTTGTTCGTTTATTTATTTTATTTTGTTTTGTTTTGAGTTTCACATAGTAATAAAAGATGTCGAACCAGATCACGCTGCACTTTCGTCCAGTTATTATGACGATCGTGACAAACAGTGTTCTTTTGTGGGAATTTCAGTACTTCAGCATAACGTTTCCTACAGGTTTCCTTATGGTTCTATTTAAAATGTTGTTCTCGTTGTTCTGTAAACATTAAGAAAAGCTAAAAAATGATGAAACACATAGAAGCACGTTTCTGATAATACTTCAGTTCGTCTGGGGCGCATATTTTATTTGGTTCAAATACTGTCTGCATGCATATCAGTGTCAAAGATAACACATTACACTTGCATTTTCTCAAGAGATGCTGAAAGAAATCATATTTATCCACTTCTGTTTCCGAGCCAAAATTAACATTTGTTATTTTAATTTTACTGCAAGAAATGCATAATTCTGCAGGAGTTCATATTATATCGGCCTACAGTCAGTGTCCAGTTTTCAGTTACTATTCCATTCAACCCATATTAATTTAAATTAGGAATATTCTGTTTATTCATGGATACATGGACTCTCGTGAGCGATATATCAAACGTGTATGTTAACAATTTATACTGAATAAGACCTTAAACAGGATATTAGCTACTCTCCGGAATACTGTGCTCATGTAAATCTGGTCACTGACGCACTCCACTGAGTCACAAAGCAGAGAGATGGGGAGCTTAGCCACAGATCTCTTCTGGAATAACCCTGAGAGATAGGGAGAGAGAGAGAACTAGACTCTTTTGGTACTTTTCTCTGCATAAATTAATGGCATAAGTTGTGCACTCATCATTAATTTATATCACTGAGATAATAGCCTGATTTGAACTTGTTTTGTTTGTTCAAGGTGTGTTTGTATGAGTATGTAGAGTAAGTGTGTGTGTGTATACACTCAAATAAAACTCAGGAAACGGGGATGGATCGGGAACACCTTCAGAAAACCACCCACCAACACGACCAGACAAGCTCTATCCTGGAACCCACAGGGAAAAGGGAAACCAGGAAGACCCAGGAACAGCTGGAGAAGGTCTGTGGAGGCAGAACTTATACTGAAAAAATATATAAACGCAACATGCAACAATTTCAATGATTTTACTGAGTTACAGTTCATATAAGGAAGTCATTCAATTGAAATATATTAATTAGACCCTATTCCATGGATTTCACATGACTGGGAATACAGATATACATCTGTTGGTCACAGATACCTTACAAAAAAGTAGGGCGTGGATCAGGAAACCAGTCAGTATTTGTTGTGACAACCATTTGCCTCATGCAGCGCGGCACATCTCCTTCGCATAGAGTTGATCAGGCTGTTAATTGTGGCCCGTGGAACGTTGTCCCACTCCTTTTCGATGGCTTTGCGAATTTTCTGGATATTGTCGGGAACTAGAATGCGCTGTCGTGCACGTCGATCCAGAGCATGCCAAACATACTCAATGTGTGACATGCCTGGTGAGTATGCAGGCCATGGAGGAACTGGGAAATGTTCAGCTACTAGGAATTGTGTACAGATTCCTGCAACTTGGGGCTGTGCATTATCATGCTGAAACATGAGGTGATAGCAGCGGATGACAGGCACAACAATGGGCCTCAGGATCTCATCACGGTATCTCTGTGTATTCAAATTGCCATTGATAAAATGCAATTCTGTTTGTTGTCCGTAGCTTATGCTTGCCCATGCCATAACCCCACCACCACAATGGGGCACTCTATTTACAACGTGGTCTGCAGTTGTGGTCTGCGGTTGAAGGTACTGCCAAATTCGCTTAAATGACATTGGAGGTGGCTTATGGTAGAGAAATGAACTTCTTCGGGCTAGTGGGCAGTATTCGGAAGTTTGGATGAATAAGGTGCCCAAAGGAAACTGCCTGTTACTCAGGCCCAGAAACTAGGATATGCATATAATTGATAGTATCAGATAGAAAACACTCTAAAGTTTCCAAAACTGTTAAAATAATGTCTGAGTATAACAGAACTGATATGGCAGGCAAAAATCTGAGTACAATCCATCCAGAAATGTTTTTCTTTCAGCTCACCCTTGATTACCATGGGTGTCAATGGGAATATAAAAGGAAGACCTCCCAAATTGCAGCTTCCACTAGATGTACAGTCTTTAGAAAGAGTTTCAGGCTTGTTATTTGAAAAATGAGCTAGAATTTGTATTTTTTCTAAGTGGCTCCCATTTTGGCTGCAGTGTTTGTTGCGCATTCCGGTGAGTGCGTGCACTTCATTATTTATCTCTGGTATTCTCCGTATTACATTTAATCATTTATTTACATATTAGGGTACCTGAGGATTGATTAGGAATGTTGTTTGATATGTTTGAAAGAAGTTTATTAGTAATTTACGGAATTCGATTGTTTGCATTTTGAACGGAGGAAACCGGTGAATTACTGAGTCAAGCACGTCAATGAAACGTACTTTTTTAGGATATAAAGGACTTTATCGAATAAAAGGACCATTTGTTATGTTGCTGGGACCCTTGTGATTGCAACCAGATGAAGATGTTCAAAGGTAAGTGATTTATTTTATCGCTATTTCTGACTTTCTGCCTCTGTTTGGTTGGAAATGTATGTAATGCTTTTGTGAGCGGGGAGCTGTCCTCAGATAATCTCATGGTGTGCTTTCGCCATAAAGCCTTTTTGAAATCTGACAAAGCGTCTAGATTAACAAGAAGTTAAGCTTAACTGATGTATAACACTTGTATTTTCATTCATGTTTAACATTACGATTTTTGTCATTTGAATATGGTGCTCTGCAATTTCACCGGATGTTGGCCAGGTGGAACGGTAGTGTCCCAAGAAGTTTAACATTCAATTATTTGGCAAAAGCTCTAGTGGACATTCCTGCAGTCATTATGCCAGTTGCACGCTCCCTCAACTTGAGACATGTGACATTATGACAGCTCACTCTGACCATTTTACTCACCCTAGCAGGGCTGGTTATGCTGTTTTTATGTTATCCAGAGCGTTGGTGACTAACTGTGCTGCTGTCAACAATTTATTGGTGTTTTTTGCCAACGTTTATAGACACCGGCCATATTCAACGGGTGTTGAGTGTAAATTCGTCAGATATTCTGCTCTATGGCACACTCAGATGAGAGTGTTCTGAAAATGGAGTAGATAGCCAGAGCAAATTTACCAGCTACGTCTATCGACATTTGTTACATTGACATCATGAACATTCTTGTATAGTGGAGTCTTTTGTTTAGACATGTAGCCAGCTAGCTAAACAATTAACCATAATACCAACTCATAATGTTATTACCCTGCATGAATCTGCAGGTGTTTAACCACCAGGTTCAACATTAGCTAGCTAGCTAACATTAGGTTATATTAACTAGCAATGCAAATGTCTCTGAGATATGAATAATATTACTTCACAGATCATACACGTACTGTTAGCTAGCGAGCCAGCCAGCTAACATTAGCTAGATAGCTAACAGTATGCTTTAACTCAAAATGAAAATTTGTTTTTGATAACATTTGAGACGTGTAATATCTGAAAATGTAGCTATCCCCCTCTCTGTCACGGATGCCATGGTTGCCCTTAGTTTAAACATGTAATCCAGAGACAGGTGTTTTATACAACAGCTTTCTGTGTGTTCTCTTTCCGACTCCCTCTGCATACTTGCAATCAAACGGCAGAAATGTCTACATATCCTTTGCTATCATACTCTAATTCCACTGGGCATTGCACTGATTTCAAAACTTGGTCCTCCAGAAAGTGGAGAGCAACACTTTTGCAGTTCTACTAAGTGATATCTTTCAAAACAGCCGCATTAGAAAGGATTACTTATACATACTGACTAGCTGATGTTATAGACAGAAGTGTGCTACTGTACATGGCGGACTAATTCGAACTCATCTCTCGGGCATGTCCAGCTTGCTCATTATTTCCTGCCTTTTTCCGTGGCTAAACCAACTAGGCTCGTAATTTAACAATTTTATTCGTATTTACAGATGGCATACAAGTTTGTATTAAGGCACAGGAAAGTTCACATATTCCAGGAGGCATTTCTGCCAAAAAACACATTTTGATTTAAAAAAATCAGTTCATGTTCAAATGGCTCTCCTGTGAAGTAGTGATGTGCAACATACAGATTGGTTTCCTGAAACGAGTCACATATGCCACACCTGTCAGGTGGATGGATTATCTTGGCAAAGGAGAAATTCTCACTAACAAAGGAGAAATTCTCACTAACAGGGATGTAACAACTTTCTGCCAGAATTTTGAGAGAAATACATTTTTGTTTGTATGGAAAATGTCAAGGATCTTTCATGTCAGCTCATGAAACATGGGACCAAAACTTTGCAAGTTGCGTTTATATTTTTGTTCAGTGTAGATGCAGGATCATCCAGAAGCAGAGAAAACCGCCCAACACCGAGCCCACTGGAGGAAGTTTGTGAATGACCTATGATCCCCAAAAATCAAAAGCATTGAAGTCAAGTAAGTCAACCCAGCACCAGCCTGCTAGTACTCCAGCGTTAGCGATGCTAAATGGAAACCACAGTTATAAAATGAACTAGGCCCGTGGGACCACTAGTCCAAAGTAAACACCTTTTCTTCCATTGACACAGAAAGAGACAGAGGGAGAGGATGGAAGACTGCAGACAGAGCTTGAAAAGAGGGAGGAGGACAAGTCAAGATGTACGCATCCACGCGAAGTGAGTGGATGATGGAGAGTTTATAAAAGGTTGAAACTATGCAGACGTTTTCGCACCGGCATTCTCACAAACTACTCATCTGTCATCACCCCTACAGCTACTGTATAACCAGGGGTGCCTAGATCAAGAGGGAGAGGAAAAGAGAGAAGGAGAGAGAGGAGGAGGTGGGGTAATGTGTTTTATGTAAGCTATGATGAGATAATAAGAGCAATGTTTGTGATGACGTTATCAGGATATGTGATTTCCTCAGCATTGAGACTGACCACAGTGCACTGTAGAATCATCAGACCGCAACCATAGCCCAATAGTGACCAACTTGTGGTCATGCAGGGAAGTCATTGAGAGTGACATCAATCCACTAGAGAACTGACAATCTGGGACACTTATTAAGCAAAAAATAGCCGCAATCGACAGTGCGATAGAGCAGGCCTGACGATTGCAAATGCGATAGAGCAGGCCTAACGAATTGCGATAGAGCAGGTCTAAAGATTGCCTCATAGCCATCTTGAAGTGCTGTAGAATTCACACACACATATTCCCTCTGTACTGTCTGAGTGAGTTAGATTTGATTTGATTCATGTTCTGATACTATAGAGTCATTTATTTCCCACAGGGACCTATTTGAGAGGATGCCATCAACAACACATCCACCAGACAGTGTGTCTGTTTGTGTGTATAAAAACAACTGTGAAGGACCTCAGTGTTACTCTGGACCTTGATCTCTCTTTTGACGAACATGTCAAGAATATTTAATGGCCAGCTTTTTTCCATCTTCGTAACATTTAACATTGCATAAAGCAGAACATGTTTGTCCAAAAATTATGCAGAAAAACTAATCCATGCTTTTGTAACTTCTAGATTAGACTACTGCAATGCTCTACTCTCTGGCTGCCCAGATAAAACACTAAATACACTTCAGTTAGTGCTAAATAGGGCTGCTAGAATCTAGTCTGGAAACCAAAAAATACATCATATTATTTATTATATATTGGTTTCCTGTTAACTTGGGTCAAACTTTCGGGTAGCCTTCCACAAGCTTCCCACAATAAATTGGGTGAATTTTGGCCCATTCCTCCTGACAGAGCTGGTGTAACTGAGTCAGGTTTGTAGGCCTCCTTTCTCGCACATGCATTTTCAGTTCTGCCCCCAAATTTTCTATGGGATTGAGGTCAGGACTTTGTGATGGCCACTCTAATACCTTGACTTTGTTGTCCTTAAGATATTTTGCCACAATTTTGGAAGTATGCTTGGGGTCATTGTCCATTTGGAAGACCAAGCTTTAACTTCCTGACTGATGTCTTGAGATGTTGGTTCAATATATCCACATCATTTTCTATTCTCATGACGCCATCTATTTTGTGAAGTGCACCAGTCCCTCCTGCAGCAAAGCATCCCAACAACATGATGCTGCCACCCCCGCGCTTCATGGTTGGGATGGTGTTCTTTGGCTTGCAAGCCTCCTTCTTTTTCCTCCAAACATAATGATGGTCATTATGGCCAAACAGTTCTGTTTTTGTTTCATCAGACCAGAGGACATTTCTCCAAAAAGTACAGTCTTTGTCCCCATGTGCAGTTGCAAACCATAGTCTGGCTTTTCTATTGCGGTTTTGGAGCAGTGGCTTCTTCCTTGCTGAGTGGCCTTTCAGGTTATGTCGATATAGGACTCGTTTTACTGTGGATATTGATACTTTTGTACCTGTTTCCTCCAGCATCTTCACAAGGTCCTTTGCTGTTGTTCTGGGATTGATTTGCACTTTTCGCACCAAAGTACGTCCATCTCTAGGAGACAGAACGCGTCTCGTTCCTGAGCGGTATGACGGCTGCATGGTCCCATGGTGTTTACACTTGCGTACTATTGTTTGTACAGATGAATGTGGTACCTTCAGGCATTTGGAAATTGCGCCGAAGGATGAACCAGACTTGTGGAGGTCTCCAATTTGTTTTCTGAGGTCTTGGTGGATTTCTTTAGATTTTCCCATGATGTCAAGCAAAGAGGCACTGGGTTTGAAGGTGGGCCTTGAAATACATCCACAGGTACACCTCCAATAGGCTAATTAACATACTTTGAGTCAATCAGAAGCTTCTAAAGCCATGCCATCATTTTCTGGAATTTTCCAAGCTGTTTAAAGGCACAGTCAACTTAGTGTATGTAATCTTCTGACCCACTGGAATTGTGATACAGTGAATTATAAGTGAAATAATCTGTCTGTAAACAATTGTTGGAAAAATGACTTGTGTCATGCACAAAGTAGATGTCCTAACCGAATTGCCAAAACTATAGATTATTAAACAACTTCTTAGGGATAGGGGGCAGAATTCATAAGTTTGGATGACTGAGGTGAACTGCCTGTTACTCCGGCCCAGAAGCTACGATATGCATGGTCATATTTGATTTAAAACACTCTACAGTTTCTAAAACTGTTAAAATAATGTCTGTGATTGTAACAGAACTGATTTGGCAGGCGAAACCCAGAGGACAATCATTCTAGGAATTCTTTTTGAGGTCATTGCATTTTCCAATGCTTTTCTATGGGGAAGCCAAATTATTAGGACCCAGATTGCAGTTTCTATGGCTTCCACTAGATGTCGACAGTCTTTAGAAATTGTTTGAGGTCTTTTAAATTAAGAAGTAGTCATGTTCTTTCTAAGTGTCACTCGGGTGGATTATAGTCTTTTGGTGCGCGTGAATGAGAGCGCTCTCCGTGTTGTTTTTCTCCGGTATTGGAAACAGTTTATTCCGTCTTAAATTTTATCGATTATTTACATTTTAGGGTACCTGAGGTTGGATTAGAAATGTTTGAAATGTTTGGACCAAGTTTACAGGTAACTTATTAGATCCTTTGTAGGCATTTATCGCAGGTTGGAACCGGTGTATTTCTGAATCAAACACGCCAAATAAATAAATAGACAGTTTTGGGATATAAAGAAGGACTTTATCGAACAAAACGACCAATCATTGTGTAACTGAGACATTTGGGATTGCAAAAAGATGAAGATCTTCAAAGGCAAGCGATTTTAATTTATCGCTATTTCTGACTTTCGTGATGCATCTGTTTGGTTGGAAAATGTTTTTCATGTTTTTGTATGCGGGGCGCTGGACTCAGATAATCGCATGGTATGCTTTCGCCGTTAAGCCTTTTTGAAATCTGACAAAGCAGCTGGATTAACAAGATGTTAATCTTTAAACCGTTGTATAACACTTGTATTTTTTATGAATGTTTATTATGACTATTTCTGTATTTTGAATTTGGTGCTCTGCAATTTCACAGGATGTTGTCGAGGTGGGTCGCTAGTGGAACACCTACGCCAGAAAGGTTAACCTCTCTATGGCTCTCGTCGCATCTGGCCAACATCCAGTGAGGTTTGCAGAGAGTCAATTTCAATTACAGAAATGCTCATTATAAAAATTCAGAAAACAAAACATATTTTACATAGGTTTAAAGATTAACTTCTTGTTAAACCAACCAGTGTCATATTTATAAAATGCTTTTTGGCGAAAGCATACCTAGCCCAGAACATACCTAGCCCAGAACATAGCCCAGTTGACAAATTATTACAAACAGTAAGCAGCCAAGCAGAAGCGTTACAAAACTCAGAAATAGAGATACAAATTAATCCCTTACCTTTGATGATCTTCATATGGTGGCAATCAGAAGACATTAATTTACTCAATAAATGTTCCTTTTGTTCAATGAAGTCTCTTTATATCCAAAAACCTCTGTTTTGTTAGCATGTTTTCTTCAGTAATCCACAGGCTCAAACTCATTCAAAACAATCAGACAAAAAAATCAAAATTGTATCCATAAAGTTCATAGAAACATGTCAAACGATGTTTATATTCAATCCTCAGGTTGTTTTTTAGCCTAAATGATCTATAATATTTCAACCGGACAATAACGTCGTCAATGTAAAAGGTAAACAAGAAATGCACATGCGCCTGAAAAAAACTCTGCGTCACGTTAGGGTCCACTCGTTCAGACTGGTCTTATTCCCTCATTTATAAGAATACAAGCCTGAAACGATTTCTAAAGACTGTTGACATCTAGTGGAAGGCATAGGAACTGCAAATGGAGTCCTAAGTCAATGGATACTGTAATGGCATTGAATAGAAAACTACAAAATAAAAATACTTCCTGAATGGATTTTTCTCATGTTTTCGCATGATAAATCAGTTCTGTTTTACTCAGACACTATTTTAACCCTTTTGGAAACTTTAGTGTTTTCTATCCAAATCTACCAGTTAAATGCATATCATATCTTCTGGGCCCGAGTAGCAGGCCGTTTAATTTGGGCATGCTTTTCATCCAAAATTCAGAATGCTGCCCCCTACCCTAGAGAGGTTAACAAGACATTTGTAGAGTGGTTGAAACACTTAGGTTGGAGTCATTAAAACTAGTTTATCTTTACTTCCAATTTCAACTGTACATGTACACACTTTTTTTAGAATATACCTTTAATTTTCCCTGCAAACCCTTTCACCCCTCCCACAATTGGAGTAAACTAATAAACAATAACACTTAGGCTTCTGCCTTCAGTTTATACACATTTTACAGACACAATCTATTTTACAGTAGTTATATGTTGATTGTATTTAGTCCTTTCTCTTTTTCTGGTGTCCATCCAGTTTGATTTCTATTTGTAACTGTGCTATTTCACAACATTTCTGAACCTATTTACATTTTACATTGGTTATCTTGTTATTAGTCCCACCCTTCAGCTCCATTCAAACCCTCCCATCTATCTCTTAACACCATTCATTTTGGATTTCTATTTGCCATATATTTTTCAACTGTGCTGTGATGCTTCACCAAAGTACTGAACCTTTCTATTCTCATAGCTTCTACAACAGACTGTAAATTAAAAATAAACATTTTTGCTAAAATAATTATTATATTAGTGGTTGATTGACTATGAATTTTCAAATCACCCAGTATTGCTATTTGCAGCGTTAGTTCTAGGTAAATGTTGCAATCATACAGCCATTCCTGGACTTGTGACCAAAAACGAGCTTCATATGGACGTTACCAAAATAAATGATCTAATGACGGCCTCCTCGCAGCAAAATCTGCAGAGCTGGGAATATTGTATCCCCATATAGATAACATTATATTGGTAGCAAGAAGTTTGTATAGTAATCTGCCGTTGTTTTGCGTATCAATTCATAAACCATGTGCCATGGAATCGGTACATTGAAAATCTCTTCCCAACTATTTTGCAATTTATATGGCACAGATGTCAAATTGTTGGTCCTTAAATGAAATTAGGATATGTTTTTATTTATCACAATTTTCTTTAACCATTTATAGTCTTTAATGCAGGAACGACAGACAAGATCCTTACTTTTTCCTCCTTCTACTTGCCTCTTCCATTTTTGTGCTATTGCTGCAATTAGTTAGTTGTGATTTTGGGTAGAGCAGACATTTCCATGTCCGTGTTAGCTGCATGTATGACATAACTCCACCAGTCCTATTTATGGTATCATTTGAGTTTAACCAAAATATTTGTTTTATTATTTGTTCTGTCTTTTCAGGTAGATTAAACTGAAATTGCAACCAACTTTCTAAGGCTTGTTTAAAAAATATATTTCGGGGATGATTTCGTTTTCAAATAACCGAAAGTGAGCAGTTGTAATCTGAATAAAGGGAAAAAGGCCATTCTTGAAAATGGGGTGGGACATTCTTACTAATTTACAAGAGATTTAAGTACAACTTTTGTATGACTGATGCCTTTAGTGTGAGGTCTATTGCTTTAATATTGTTAGGGTTTTCTTCCGATGAAGGAGAGGCGGACCAAAACGCAGCATGGTTTCTATTCATGGTGCTTTAATAAAGACTCTACACATGAACAAACTAACAAACCAATAAACGTAACGTGAAAACCTAACAGCCTATACTGGTGCACAAACAGAGACAGGAACAATCACCCACGAAACACTCAAAGAATATGGCTGCCTAAATATGGTTCCCAATCAGAGACAACGATAAACACCTGTCTCTGATTGAGAACCACTTCAGGCAACCATAGACTTTTCTAAACAACCCCACTATACCACAATCCCATACCTACAACAAACCCCTAGACAAAACACACCACATAAATAACCCATGTCACACCCTGGCCTGACCAAAATAATAAAGAAAACACAAAATACTAAGACCAGGGCGTGACAAATATTTAATCATTTCTGCCCTCCAAATTCATGTTCGTTATATTAATAGGCCCTTTTAATTTTGTCTGGCAAGCCATTCCAAATAAAATTGAATATTTTGTGTTCATTTAATTTAAAAAGCAGGTCACTAGGTGTAGGCAAAACCATAAGCAAATAGGTAAACTGTGATGACTAAAGAGTTAATCAGGGTGATTTTTCCACAAATAGACAGGTTTTTTCCTTTCCATGGAGCAAGATCTTATCTACTTTTGCTAACTTTCTATAAAAATGTATTGGGGTGAGATCATGTCTTTCTTTTGGTATTTGTACACTGAGTATGTCCACATTCCCGTCAGACCATTTTGTTGGTAAACTACATGGTAATGTAAACGTCAAAAAAATGTGTGATCCAATTCAAGACACGCCCCCAAGTGAGGTCAGAGAGTGTTTCAGCCTGACAGAACCGCCCCTCTCGAACAAACTGCATAAATGATGGGTAACGAAATTAACATATCAGACCAGAGAGAGGTACAGATGCAGCGCACATTTAAAGTGGTTTGAACTCAATCAAAACAAAAGGTAGAGATGATAAAGTCACCTCCCGGACAATTGCAGGTAAGGCTGATTAGCTGTTCTAAGTAAAGTATCTAGAAAATTGAATTGATGTGGGACCATTCTACTACTCGGCTCAAACCACCGCAGTACACTACTCTCATCACCCCACTGGGAGCCATCGACACGGATGGCTAGCCTATCTTCAAAGACGCATCTTGCAGAGCGAATGGAAGTAGAATTAACTCTGTAGTTCTGTTCAGGACTACTCGACAAGTCCACAGATACCGGACAACTGCAAAGCAGAACAACTGTAGAAGAAGGGTGGGAACCCCTTTTGGACAATAAGAGCATTACAAGCGTGCCGCAAAAAGTCCCAACCCCTTTTCCAATGTGGCCCGGTTCAGAGCGATACACAGCAAACCAAGGCATTTTCACGTAATTACACAGTAAAATCACAATCACAATTCACTGTGTCAAAAGTGATCGACTCCCATAGAGTTGTTTCAGCAACTGGCAGTGCCAATGACCCCTAGTGTCAGTGCTGATAACTGGTGTTAATTGCTAAGGTATAACATTTTACTCTATTATTGTAGACTTACTCGGTAAGTGTAAAAATCAACACAACCCCGCCCATAAATTCAGTTTCTGCGTTCAAATTTCCTCTTGTTGGATCAACAAAATCCAAATTTGTACCACACAAAGGTTAGTTTTAAACAACGATTTCACTGATTTTATTTAGCCATTTTCATTTCAATACTTGCTTGTCAGACTACAGTTTAACATAAAAAGTCTAACAGTTTTGATTGTGTGTGTGCAGCTATGTTAGAGTTACTTGCATTTCACTTTTTGCATGTCTTTGCTAGATAGCTCGCATGTTAGTTAACTAGCTCACCCCTGTCCTGTGCAGTTAGTCTGTTCCACGTGGTGGTTCCATGGGCACGTGTCTCATTTCAGCACCAAGCTTTTTTAGCCTCATGCTAGTTTGTTCTCCTTTATTTCAGGTGTATACATTGAGGACTAATCTGATTAAGGTGAGTTGATTATTTAGCCATATTATAACTGCATTTTCAACTTGTGGGTGATGCTTATAGATAAATATTGTGGCCATTGCATCGGCAGCTAGCTAGTCTAGCTAACTCCGTTTCCCACTCGCTTTACCACCAGTTCATTTTGGTGGTCTTGTAAGACTGCTCCTAGAACATGACAACATAATATAGTTAATAGCTGGAATTATGAGTGTATTTTACTGGACTAATTAGGCCGTGTCTATATTTCGGGACAGTGAATGTGAGTTGAATAGTCTGTTTTCTGTAGTTTGGGACCTGCTTCAAGTAATATCACACAAGTTGTGGTAATGATCCAATATTTTAATAATATACTTTGAAATTAGCATTGCTAAGTAAACTAGTATTGGTGAAAATGTTTGTAGTTGTCCTTATATAATGTGTTTTGATTGAAATACAAATGTATTTATTTTTTCATCCATTTTGGCCTTATCTAGTACCATTAACTGCTTTCAGACCTAGTCATGTTGATCAGGGTGAAATTCAATGGTGAACAAAAATATCTAAAGATCATTGACCTGACACTGGAAATCCTTTTGATTGGAGGTAAACATTTAATTTGTGATTGGGCATAAATATTGTATCGTTTTCATACATTTACAGGTCAGTCTGATTACTCTTATTACGTTGCAATTCTAATTGTAGGTTGTTGTTTTAATGTTTGTCACAGCTTTCCTGACATTTGAGATCCCACTTACTAGCTTATCAGAGGTAAATCTGTATAATGGGTCTGGAACTGAAGTTGATGGGGATGTGTTTGAAGAGGTGGTGAAACAGCCAGATCTTGGTGTTTTCAAGCTCACACTGAACAATGATGCTAAAGATATGTGCTGGTTTTCAAGTCTTGGTTACTTGTGGCATCACTTTCAATATAACCCTACATTTGACATGCCTGTATTGTCATCTTTGTGTATTTCAGAATCTTCCTTGATGAGTCCTGTCTCTGCCAGTTCTGTGATGGGTGGTTCAGACCAAGTCGGATGATACAATAGTTTTAAGCGAGGATGGAAGCCCGCCACGAAAGCGTTAAAGATCTGATGACGAAGCAAAAAATGTACATTTGTAATTAATTCTTCAATTCACTTGCCATCAAATGGATATATCACTGCTGTTTTTATTTTATTTTTTACAGCTAATAGAGAGCATACTTATTAAAAAGCCGAGTGGAGAGGTTGACATCAAGGAATACTCCAAAACTAAAAGCCTGACTGACTGCACCAGACGAAAGATGATCAACATCTTCTTGTTTCAGCGATGACAGAGACTCACAAGTAAGTTTAAAGGAAAGATTCATAATGAAAATTGTTGAGCATTACTTGCACCGATATCTGATGAATGTAAAAAATGTATTCTGTATCAGTATTTCAGTCACAAAATTGGTTAGGCTACCACTAACCATCCACTGCTATTGGTAGAATACTTATCTTGTATCAAACTAGGGCATGAGACTGATACAAATAATCACTCCTAGTATTTAGCTAAACATAACATTCTATTCTTATCAGGACATCACCACCACGCAGTGTGAGAGAAACGTTTGCACAAGGCATCGTCTCCTTGTTCCTATACCTGAATGATCCCTACACTGCAAATTGATATGTAAGTATACAGTTGAAGTTGTCAGAAGTTTACATACACTTAGGTTGGAGTCATTAAAACTCATTTTGTAACCACTCCACAAATTTCTTGTTAACAAAATATAGTTTTGGCAAGTCGGTTAGGACATCTACTTTGTGCATGACAAGTAATTTTTACAAAAATTGTTTACAGACCGATTATTTCACTTAAAACTCACTGTATCACAATTCCAGTGGGTCAGAAGTTTAAATACACTAAGTTGACTGTGCCTTTAAACAACTTGGAAAATTCAAGAAAATTATGTCATGGCTTTAGAAGTTTCTGATAGGCTAATTGACATAATTTGAGTCAATTAGAGGTGTACCTGTGGATGTATTTTAAGGCTTACCTTCAAACTCAGTGCCTCTTTGCTTGACATCATGGGAAAATCCAAAGAAATCAGCCAATACTTCCGAAAAACAATTGGAGACCTCCACAAGTCTGGTTCATCCCTGGGAGCAATTTCCAAACACCTGAAGGTACCACATCCATCTGGACCAACAATAGTACGCAAGTATAAACACCATGGGACCACGCAGCCGTCATACCGCTTAGGAAGGAGACACGTGCAAATCAATCCCAGAACAACAACAAAGGACCATGTGAAGATGCTGGAGGAAACGGGTACAAAAGTATCAATATCCATAGTAAAACGAGTTCTATATCGACATAACCTGAAAGGCCGCTCAGCAAGGAAGAAGCCATTGCTACAAACCGCCATAAAAAAGTCAGACTACGGTTTGCAACTGAAAATGGGGACAAAGATCGTACTTGTTGGAGAAATGTCCTCTGGTCTGATGAAACAAAAATATAGCTGTTTGGCCATAATGACCATTATGTTTGGAGGGAAAAGGGGGAGGCTTGCAAGTCGAAGATCACCATCCCAACCGTGAAGCACGGGGGTTGCAGCATCTTGTTGTTGGGGTGCTTTGCTGCAGGAGGGACTGGTGCACTTCACAAAATAGATGGCATCATGAGGAAAGACAATTATGTGGATATATTGAAGCAACATCTCAAGACATCAGTCAGGAAGTTAAAGCTTGGTTGCAAATGGGTCTTCCAAATGGACAATGACCCCAAACATACTTCCAAAGTTGTGGCAAAATGTCTTAAGGGCAACCAAGTCAAGGTATCAGAGTGGCCATCACAAAGCCCTGACCTCAATCTTATAGAAAATATGTGGATAGAACTGAAAAAACATGTGCAAGCAAGGAGGCCTACAAACCTGACTCAGTTACACCAGCTCTGTCAGGAGGAATGGGCCAAAATTCACCCAACTTATTGTGGGAAGCTTGTGGAAGGCTACCTGAAAGGTTTGACCCAAGTTAAACAATTTAAAGGCAATGGTATCAAATACTAATTGAATATATTTAAACTTCTGACCCACTGGGAATGTGATGAAAGAAATAAAAGCTGAAATCAATCATATTATTTGGACATTTCACATTCTTAAAATTAAGTGGTGATCATAATTACCTAAAACGGGTAATTTTTACTAGATTAAATGTCAGGAATTGTGAAAAACTGAGTTTAAATGTATTTGGCTATGTAAACTTCTGACTTCAACTGTACATTACAACTGATAAATGGCATCTGTGTTTAATTCGTCTGGTGTGGTATCTGAGAAAATGGGACTTGGTTATTTGTTTTTTCATTCAAGATTAGTAAAAATGTTCATTTTCTTTAGAAACATTATTACAACCATAATAGTGGAGAAGGGTACCTCTCGTATAGAATCAAAACCATTCAGAGGAATTTGGCTTGATCAGAGAAACGGCCCACTGAACTATACTCTGGAGGGCCAACTGCTGAGAGGGAGTCCAATCAATCCACTTTGTTTATCCTGAGTGAAGATCAGCGCAGAGAGGCCATTTCTCTTATGAAGAATTCTTCTGATAAAGAAACAGTCAAACAGAACATGCAAATCATTTGAGTACAGGAAGAAGATGACCCACGACCCGGGTAAATGCTCTACCATCCTTTTTTTTACCATCGTTTTTGTCATCTTCAGGCAGGAACCAGTATCCAGGAGCACCTTGATGCGATTGACCAGAGCTGCCAGCCATATCTTTTTGCAGTCGGGACCAGGAAGAGCAGAATCCATGTTTACTTCTTCACCCTGGACTAGCAAGCCTTGATGTGCAAGTTAACGAGCACTCT
This sequence comes from Oncorhynchus mykiss, assembly GCF_013265735.2. NCBI lineage: Eukaryota > Metazoa > Chordata > Actinopteri > Salmoniformes > Salmonidae > Oncorhynchus > Oncorhynchus mykiss. The sequence goes on from NC_048568.1 coordinate 22,005,074, forward strand.
TGGTGCCTTCGATGAGCTTTTAAAGACTCGTTGTTTTTGGTACTGCTTACAATACAATGCTGCGCAACATGCACACCATCATACAGACAATTGTGTACAACAGACAATAGGAAGGTTATGGAGACTCCAAGGGTTGCTGAGCTCAGAGCTAGACTTCTGCACTTATGCCAATTAGGTTATGATGATATATTTTGTTTGCCATGCTAGTCATGGAAGTACCAACTTGCTCGTGAGGTGTGCCCTGGTAAAATCTTACACTAACATCTGGTCAAGCAGATTGTTATTGTGTATTTGGTACATTTTCAGGGTTTAGGAAGCATTTGAACAGGGCACAATCCGGAGACTGGACAATTTTGTTAAACACTAAGTTGGATGTTAATACAGCCGTTGATAATCAGCCAAGTAATGCTGATTTTCCTTCAAATTCTAGTTGTAACCATGTTGTACCAATATCTAACAAGAACTCATATGTGTGCATCTGCTATTGCACAACTACAGGCTGCAGGTGTAGGTCTGACGACTGTAAATAGTTGTGTATCTTCCATGGAAGAAGCAGTTCAAGAGATACAGGGTCAAGCTAAAGTGACTGCTCGCACATGTATATCTTCAAAAGACACAGAAACTGTCAGAAAAATCCAACATTATTTTCAGGATATTGAAAATCCTTTCACATTGTTGAAATCGGTATCAAATCGACACCATCCTCAACACCCTAGCAATCCACAAGCCTACTAGACGGTGCTCACGTTGGCCCTAGTAGACGCTATAGATTCCACATTTCACCAGGTCCAAGTGTCATCTGGTACCTGCAGAATCGACACCTCCTGGTGTATTCCATAAGAGAAGCTCCTCTCTCTCTCTCTGTCTCTTGTCTCTGTCCTCTGTGTTAGTTTTGACAATAGAAGAAACACAACTACTGGAACTTATGATCAAATAGTCAGAACTGATACATTTTCTTACGTTCCAATTCTCCAGACATTGCAGTACATTTTGAATAACACAAACACAAGTGGCATGTTTAACTCGGGGCACAATTTTAAAGATGGCGTTTACTTTGATTTGGAAGCTGGACTATATATGAAGAGACGTCCTCTCTTTTCTACAGAGGAAAATGTATTGAAAATTCAACTCTTTTATGATGACTTTGAGACTGCTAATTCATTGGGATTCAAAAAGGGTATTCACAAGTTGGGAGGTATTTTACCCCAAAGTTGAATTACATTTTGGTAAATATTCACTTCTTTGCACTCTTCCATACCCAGGACCTTAACTTATGTATTTGATTCCATTCTTGAGGTAATAGTAAGTGATTTGAGTTTTTTGAGACTGAAGGTATTGAAGTTCCCTTCATCAGTGGTCGTATACATGGCATTATTGTCCAGGTAACTGGAGATATTCTTGGTATACATTGTCTGTTTGGTTTTGTGGAATCATTTAGTGCTCGTTATTGTGGCCGTTTTTGCCTCACTGAGAAAGTGGATTTTCAAACTGTGATCTCTGAGGATGACCCAAGAGGGACTTTACGAACAAAACACATGCACTCAGACCATTGTCAAACTATTCAGTCAAACCCAACACTACCTCATGTGTACGGTGTGATGCATGCTAGCTTATTGAACTCTCTGCAGTACTTCAATACTACAGACAATTTTTCTGTTGATATAATGCATGAGTTTCACAATTTGATGTAAAACTTGTGTTACACTATATACAAGTCAACTTTGAGACTGCTAAAAATGTGTACGGTAGAGTTAATTCATTTAATTATGGCTACACAGAGAGCAGGAATTGTCCACCTGCTGTCAAATTGGATGATGGGAGCAATGATTTGGGTCTTAAATGCTATTCGGTCTTGGTGTCTTCTCCGTAATTCGCCATTGATATTTGGTGATCGGGTACAGAAAGAGTATAAATACTGGCACCTGCTTCTGTCACTACTACATGTTGTAAATATTGTGTTTTCTCCTATATGAACAGAGTGCATGACTATCTATCTAAAGCACTTCATTGCTGACATCATAGGCTGTTCAATAATTTGTTTCCTGATAGAAATATGTTACCAAAACACCACTTCATGATACATTATCCTCAGGAATATGGGGTCCATTCTTCACACATGGTGCATGCGCTACGAGGCAAAACAAAAGTTATTTAAAAAGCAACTGAAGAGTTTTTAGAATGTCACTATGACCTTAGCCAAGACACACCAAAATGACATGGCATATAACTGGGAAACGCCGGGATAGACGAGCTAAAGGTCCAGGAAAGATGTCAAGGCTCAATGACCTGAAAGAAGGCCGTAAGTTGAATGTTTTGTCAGTTATATGGGTAAAGCACCATGGTACAGCATATCGTCTTGATTTGGTCATATGTGGTGAAGTAGTCATTGAAATGCTAGTATTTTCAAAATTAAGGCTATTCTGAAAAATGCTTTTGAAACCTTGTGTTTTGATAATTTGCATGCATTTAAAGTTGTTTTGAAGCTCACCATGCAAACTATTTCATGTAAATCACATGTACCACAAACCTTTTGATTTGTTCATGTTATACAGAGCAAAGGATTTTTTGACTACATTGTCTCCTACTGTCGCTTGATACAGTGACATTTTTGTGTCTCATCTGACCAGAGTACCTTCTTCCATATGTTTGGGGAGTCTCCCACATCTCTTTTGGCGAACACCAAACGTGTTTACTTATTTTTTTTTTTTAAGCAATGACTTTTCTGGCCACTATTCCGTAAAGCCCAGCTCTGTGAAGTGTACAGCTTAGTGGTCCTACGGACAGATACTCCAATCTTTGCAGCTCCTTCAAGGTTATCTTTGGTCTCTTTGTTGCCTCTCTGATTAATGCCCTTCTTGCCTGGTCCGTGAGTTTTAGTGGGCGGCCCTCTTGGCAGGTTTGTTGTGGTGCCATATTCTTTCCATTTTATAATAATGGATTTAATGGTGCTCCGTGGGATGTTCAAAGTATTGGATATTTTTTTATAACCAAACACTGATCTATACTTCTCAGTAACTTTGTCCCTTGCCTGTTTGGAGAGCTCCTTTTTCTTCATAGTGCTGCTTGCTTTGCGGTGCCCTTGCTTAGTGGTGTTGCAGACTCTGGGACCTTTCAGAACAGGTGTGTGTGTATATATACTGAGATCATGTGACAGATCATGTGACACTTAGACTGCACACATGTCAACTGTATTTAACCTCTCTGGGATATGTGGGACGGTAGCATCCCACCTCGCCAACAGCCAGTAATATTGCAGGGCGCCAAATTCAAAACAACAGACATCCCATAATTAAAATTCCTCAAACAAAAAAGTATTTTACACCATTTTAAAGATAAACTTGTTGTAAATCCAGCCACAGTGTCCAATTTCAAAAAGGCTTTACAACGAAAGCACACCAAACGATTATGTTAGGTCAGTACCTAGTCACAGAAAAACACAGCCATTTTTCCAGCCTAAGAGAGGAGTCCAAAAAGCGGAAATAGAGAGTAAATTAATCACTAACCTTTGATCTTCATTAGATGACACTCATAGGACTTCATGTCACACAATACATGTATGTTTTGTTCGATAAAGTACATATTTATATCCAAAGATCTCAGTTTACATTGGCGCGTTATATTCAGTAGTTCCAAAACATCCGGTGATTTTGCAGAGAGCCACATCAATTTACAGAAATACTCATAATAAACATTGCTAAAAGATACAAGTGTTATGCATGGAATTTTAGATCCACTTCTCCTTAATGCAACTGCTGTGTCAGATTTCAAAAAAACTTTACGGAATAAGCAAACCATACGAAAATCTGAGTACGGCGCTCAGACACAAAACAAGCCATGCAGATACCCGCCATGTTGTGGAGTCAACAGTAGTCAGAAAAAGTATTATGAATATTCACTTACCTTTGATTATCTTCATCAGAATGCACTCCCAGGAATCCCAGTTCCACAATAAATGTTTGTTTTGTTAGATAAAGTCCATAATTTATGTCCAAATACCTCCTTTTGTTCGCGCGTTTAGTACACAATCCAAACTCACGAGGTGCGGGCAAGTCCAGGCGAAAGTTCAGATAAAGTCATCTTACAGTTTGTAGAAACATCAGCAAATGAAGTATAGAATCAATCTTTAGGATGTTTTTATCATTAATGTTTCAACCAGAGAATTCCTTTTTCTGTAGAACTGCAATGGAACGCAGCTAACTCTCACGTGAGCGCGCGTGATCAGCTCATGCCACTTTGGCAGACCCCTGACTCAATCAGCTCTCATTCCCCCCTCCTTCACAGTAGAAGCCTCAAACGAGGTTCTAAAGACGGTTGACATCTTGTGGAAGCCTTAGGAAGTGCAATATGACCCCATATTTGATAGGCAATGACGTGGAAAACTACAAACCTCATATTTCCCACTTCCTGTCTGGATTTCGTCTCAGGTTTTTGCCTGCCATATGAGTTCTGTTATACTCACAGACATCATTCAAACAGTTTTATAAACTTCAGGGTGTTTTCTATCCGAATAATATGCATATATTAGCAACTGGGCCTGAGTAGCAGGTAGTTTACTCTGGGCACCTTATTCATCCAAGCTACTCAATACTGTCCCCCAGTCCCAAAGAAGTTAACTAATTATGTGACTTCTGAAGGTAATTGGTTGCACCAGATCTTATTTTGGGGCTTCATAGCACCCACCACTTTTCAGTTCATTTTTTCAAACAAGTCCTTTTTTTCATTTCACTTCAACAATTTGGACTATTTTGTGTATGTCCATTACATGAAATCCTGAAATTTTAAATGACAGGTTGTAATGCAACAAAAAAAATACCAAGGGGGGTGAATATTTTTGCAAGTCACTGTAGTAGTAAATCTTACTACTAGTATAAATGTTTCTGACTCATATCGATGCCACAGTCCGTTTTCAAAGGGTTTAGTTGATTTTTAGGGGCAGTTAAAGACTACACAGAGGTGACCTACAAATAACCTCACTGCTCCAGCAACCACTAATCAACATGCAGGAAATCAACATTCCAATCTATCAACCTATCATCGAGCATAAGCTTTCCATCGATTCAAAAGTAACAGAGAAGAAAATGTTGTCACGCCAGGACATACAATTGCAGCATTCCACGTTTAGGAACTGATGAATGTGGTGTTTCTTATTGTTTTTGAGGTAAATCAGGTCAACAGGATGGAGTAACCTCACATACTGCAATCAACCACAAATGTTTTTTAGAGAAACCCAATCACAACCAACTCAGCGGGCAGTTTTCAAACTGGCAGCCTCTTGTTTTTCTCTCTTCCTTTGAAAGAAGCTCAGGCTGCATGTGAGAATAAACCCCTGGGGTGAGGATGTGAACCCTTCAACCTATACATAGGCACACACACAACACAAAAACACCACACACATGCACACACTAGCCATAGTAAACTACTGAGGTGAGCCGCATTAAGCTTCTGCTCCTCCACCCTGACCACCGTGTGTGTGTGTGTGTGTGTGTGTGTGTGTGTGTGTGTGTGTGTGTGTGTGTGTGAAATGCCGATTCAGGCAGCGGTGGCTAACTAACCATAACGTAGTTGTAACTGCAGTTAGGCCTAATGCCAATTAACCACAAGACAGGCATATATCCATGTCTAATGCTAAGTTAAATGTTTGTCTGATACCAATTTGTTCTGGTAAATATAAGGTATCTTACAGCAAGTACGGTGAGTTCTTGTTCCATGGGGTCAAAGATCATGTTCTATGCTGCTGTTACAATGACAATTCTCACACAGAAAGAGAAGAGAACCGCCTTGATGAAACTCTTGCCAGAGAGAGCCAGACAAATTAAGGGAACATGAGAGAGAGAGAGAGAGAGACGAGGAAAAGAAAGGAAGGAATCAAAGAAAACACAGTCGCTCACAGGTGGAGGGAGCCCACTGGTCACCGATGTCAATTCAACGTCTATTCCACGTTGGTTACACGCCATTTCGTTGAAATGACATGGAAACAACGTTGATTCAACCAGTGTGGGCCCAGTGGGAGAGAACAAAAGAGTGATGTGGAAAAGTCCACTGGGACTTGCTATTGATGGGAGAGAGGAGGTGGTGGGGTTCTGTGTTTGTTTGTGTGCGTGCGTGCGTGCGTGCGTGGCTGTCATGCCTGCTGTCCCTCTATGCGGGTCTGTAGAGAGTGAGGGAGGTAAGGGATGAGGGAACCTTGTTGACACACAAAAGACAGTGATTATTGTCACCTGGGGCAAGACCGTATGCCAAAACACGCATGTGACATAGAGTAGATAAGAGGTAAGACTCAGAACATACATACATACAGTCCAGTCCCTATGCGTGTGTGTTTGTGTGAGTGTGAAAGCAGAGGAAAATGTTAGGGAACAACTGGGCCTCAAGAGACAGTGATCCTCCTCTGATTAGATTTCTTTCTCATTACATTCTCCCCTCAATCTTAACCCAATCTCCAAATAAAACGCCATGGCTTGATGTTTTAATTACTCCATCTGCTGCCGTATCTTAGCTGTCAGTTAAACTCCTGAAAAAGTTTAACAAAAACATAAGTTTAGGCATTAATTCTGAATGGTTAAGGTTAGGGTTAAGGTTAGGGACAGGTTTGAACTTAAGTTAATTCATTCATTCCAAGTGGTTAAGTTAAGTGTTAAGATTAGGGAAAGATTACAAATAATAAAACACACAACCCTCAATGCCGGAGTCTGCGGCTTAAACACCCATTCCCATCCACAACACCCTAGCAATCCACAAGCCTACTAGAAGGTGCTCACGTTGGCCCTAGTAGACGCTATAGATTCCACATTTCACCACAGGTCATCTGGTACCTGCAGAATCGACTCCTCTTGGTGTATTCCATAAGAGAAGATCCTCTCTCTTTTTAGGAAGAGTCAATATTGACCCGTAGTCAGGCGGCAGAGCCTCAGATCTAATGTACAACTAGTGAGAAGGGGAGCGAGTAGAGACAGGAGGAAGAGGAAGGGGAAGACAATGAGGAGGAGAACAAGGAGGAAGAGAGGGAGGGGGTGGTAGGGTAGGTATGGGAGGATGATACTGGATGAATAGAGATGGGGTTGTGAATAGAGATGGGGTTGCTTATAGATGGGGGTGAAGAGAGAGGGATGAGAGAAGGGTGAGGAGAGAGGGAATAGAGAAGGGTGAGGGGTGAGGAGAAAAGGATGACAGTGAAGGTCACTGAAGCTCTGCAGGAGGTTGGGAACCAATTAACCTTGTTCTCTCTCTTTCTCTCTCCTCTTCTTATCAAATTAAAGAAAATTGTATTTGTCACATGCGCCGAATACAACAGGTGTTGTACAGTGAATGCTTACTTACAAGCCCTTAAAACTTCTTATGGCTGCAGAGGCAGTATTGAGTAGGTTGGATGAAAGGTGCCCAGAAAAAAACGGCCTGATCCTCAGTCCCAGTTGCTGATATATGCATATTATTATTAGTATTGGATAGAAAACACTCTGAAGTTTCTAAAACTGTTAAAATGATGTCTGTGAGTATAACAAAACTCATATAGCAGGCAAAAACCAGAGAAGAAATCCAAACAGGAAATGGGAAATCTGAGGTTGGTCGATTTTCAACCCAGCCCCTATTGAATACACAGTGGGATATAAATTTCCTAGGGCTTCCACTAGATGTCAACCATCTTTAGAAACTTGAATGAGGCTTCTACTGTGTTGTGGAGCCAGAAGGGAGCTATTTGAGTCAGTGGTCTTGGAGAGAGCCAGGTCCTGGTCAAGCGCATTTCACATGATAGCGACCTGCGTTCCATTGCTTCTCTACAGACATAGGAATTCTCCGGTTGGAACGTTATTGAAGATTTATGATAACAACATCCTAAAGATTGATTCTATTCTTAGTTTGACAAGTTTCTTCGACCTGTAATATAACTTTTTGAATTTTTCGTCCGACGTCCGGCTGGACCTGCACGAGCGTTTGGATTTTTGTACAAAACGCGCTCACAAAAGTAGCTACTTGGACATAAATAATGGACATTATCGAACAAATCAAGCATTTATTGTGGTACTGCGATTCCTGGGAGTGCATTCTGATGAAGATCATCAAAGGTATGGGAATATTTATAATGTTAATTCTGATTTCTGTTGACTCCATGGAGGATTAAAAAAAAAAATGTCTGAGCGCCGTCTCAGATTAGTGCATGGTTAGCTTAATCCTTAAAGTTTTTTTGAAATCTGACACAGCGGTTGCATTAAGGAGAGGTAGCCTAGTGGTTAGAGCGTTGGACTAGTAACCGGAAGGTTGTGAGTTCAAACCCCCGAGCTGACAAGGTACAAATCTGTCGTTCTGCCCCTGAACAGGCAGTTAACCCACTGTTCCCAGGCCGTCATTGAAAATAAGAATTTGTTCTTAACTGACTTGCCTGGTTAAATAAAGGTAAAATAAATAAAAAAAAAAATATCTATATTTCCATGTCTAAGAATTGTATTTTAATCAACATTTATAATGAGTATTTCTGTAAAATGTTGTGGCTCTCTGCAATATCACCAGATATTTTTGGAACTAGTGAACGTAACGCGCCAATTTATACTGCAATTTTTTTTATATAAATATGCACTTTATCGAACAAAACATACATGTATTGTGTAACATGAAGTCATATGAGTGTCATCTGATGAAGATCATCAAAGGTTAGTGATTAATGTTCTCTCTATTTCTGCTTTTTGTAACTCCTCTCTTTTGCTGGAAAAATGGCTGGGTTTTTCTGTGAATTGGTCGTCACCTAAGATAATTGTTTGTGGTGCTTTCGCTGTAAAGCCTATTTGAAATCGGATACTGTGGTGGGATTAACAACAAGATTACCTTTCAAACGGTATAAAATACATGTACAGTATGTTCGAGGAATTTTAATTATGAGATTTCTGTTGTTTTGAATTTGGCGCCCTGCACTTTCACTGGCTGTTGTCATATCGATCCCGTTAACGGGATTGCATCCCTAAGAAGTATTTAACCAACAATGCAATTTTAATGTAGCCTGGTAAAAGTAAACCCAGCACAGGACAAACTAATTTGGTGTTGTTTCTTCTGTCAAAACTTAAATTTAAATAGGATAATGTTGAAGGGAAATCATTGCAAGGTGAAGCGCCATAAACTAAAGTTCAGTCTAAATCACAGCCAAGTGAAATACATTTGTTAGTGAAGTGCATAAAAAATACAAGAAATTCTGAAACGGTAGTGGTTTTGCTTTCTATAGATTGGACTTTCTAACGTGTCAAATATCTGAGTACAAGATGTCCATGAACAAAATGAGATTGTGCATGAAAAACAAAACATACATTTCGTCAAAAAAACTATATGAATACTTACTGTCCACGTGATACCTGTCAGTGGGACGTCAGGGTAGCCTAGTGGTTAGAGCATTGGCCTAGTAACTGAAAGGTTGCAAGTTCAAATCCCTGAGCTGACAAGGTACAAATATGTCGTTCTGCCACTGAACAAGGCAGTTAACCCAGGCCATCATTGAAAATAAGAATTTGTTCTTAACTGACTTGCCTAGTATAATATAAAATAAATAAATACCCCACTGGGAGAAATGTCATATCAACATTTAAGTTACAATTCAAAAATGAAACAAAATACAACACCCTGAAGCTTTACATGAAATACAATGTAATTCTGATAATTACTCACGCTTCAAATAATGTTATTATCAACTCCACAATGCGGTTCTGAGAGCACTGGTATTCAGCTAGCAAGAAGCTAACATCCTCGTGTCAATCTGAAAGTATCAACATGACCACCTGGCATACATATTACAAATCAAACTCTTATACACGTTGAGGGAGAGGTTGTTGAGAGTCTTTGCCCTTCCCCCTATTAGCTGTCTCGTCATTGTTAGTGATCAGGCCTACCACGGTTGTGTCGTCGGCAAACTTAATGATGGTGTTGGAGTCTTACTTGGCAATGCAGTGATGCATGAACAGGGAGTAGAGGAGGGGACTGAGTACGCACCCTTGAGGGGCCCCCATCTTGAGGATCAGGGCAGTAGATGTGTTGTTGCCTACCCTTACCACCTTAAGGCGGCCCGTCAGGGAGTCCAGGATACAGTTGCAGAGGGAGGTGTTTAGTCCCAGGGTCCTTAGCTTAGTGATGAGCTTTAAGGGCACTATGGTGTTGAACGCTGAGCTGTAGTCAAGGAACAGCATTCTCAAGTAGGTGTTAATTTTGTCCAGATGGGAAAGGGCACTGTGGAGTGCAATAGAGATTGTGTCATCTGTGGATCTGTTGGCAGTATGCGAATTGGAGTGGATGTAGGGTTTCTGGGATGATGGTGTTGATGTGAGCCATGAACAGCCTTTCAAAGCACTTCATGGCTACAGACGTGAGTGCTAAGGGTTGGTAGTCATTTAGGCAGGTTACCTTGGTGTTCTTGGGCACAGGGACTATGGTGGTCTGCTTGAAACAAGTCGTTATTACAGACTCGGTCAGGGACAGGTTGAAAATGTCAGTGAAGACACTTGCCAGTTGGTCAGCACATGCTCTGAGTACACGTCCTGGTAATCCGTTGGTGCTCTCATGCATGCTTCAGTGTTGCTTGCCTCGAAGCGTGCACAAGTAATTTAGCTTGTCTGATAGGCTCGTGTCACTGGGAAGCTCGCGGCTGGGCTTCCCTTTGTAGTCCGTGATAGTTTGCAAGCCCTGCAACATCCAACAAGCATCGGAGCCAGTGTAGTAGGATTCAATTTAAGTCGTGTATTGATGCTTTGCCTGTTTGATGGTTCATCGGAGGGCATAGCAGGATTTCTTATAAGCGTCCGTGTTAGAGTCCCGCTCCTTGAAAGCTGCAGCTCTACCCTTTTAGCTCAGTGCAGAAGTTGCCTGTAATCTATGGCTTCTGGTTGGGGTATGTATGTACAGTCACTGTGGGGACGACGTCATCAATGCACTTACTGATGAAACTGGTGACTGATGTGGTATACTCCTCAATGCCATCGGATGAATCCCGTAACATATTCCAGCCTATGCTAGAAAAACAGTCCAGTGGCTTAGGATCTGCATAATCTGACCACTTCCGTATTGAGCGAGTCACTGGTACCACCTGCTTTAGTTTTTGCTTGTAAACAGGATTCAGGAGGATAGAATTATGGTCAGATTTGCCAAATGGAGGGTTGAGGGAGAGCTTTGTATGCGTCTCTGTGTGTGGAGTAAATGTGTTCTAGGGTTTATTTTCCTCTTGTTTTACATGTGACATGCTGGTAGAAATTAGGTCAAATGCATTTAAGTTTCCCTGCATTAAAGTCCCCAGCCTCTAGGAACTCCACCTCTGGATGAGCAACTTTCCTGTTTGCTTATGGCCTTATACAGCTCGTTGAGTGCGGTCTTAGAGCCAACGTCGGTTTGTGGTGGTAAATAGACAGCTACAAAAAAATATAGATGAAACTCTTTCGGTAAATAGTGTGGTCTACAGCTTATCATGAAATACTCTACCTCAGGCTAGCAAAACCTCGAGACTTCCTTAATATAGGATTTCGCGCACCAGCTGTTATTGACAAATAGACACAGACCACCACCCCTTGTCTTATCGGAGGCAGCTGTTCTGTCTTGCCAATGCATGGAAAACCCAGCCAACTGTATATTCTCCATGTCGTCATTCAACCACGACTTGGTGAAACATAAGATATTACAGTTTTTAATGTCCCCTTGATAGGATAGCCTTGAACGGAGCTCATCCATATTTTCTACAATGATAGCACATTGTCCATTAGGACTGATGGTAGAGGCGGGGTAACCACTCACTGATGAATTCTCACAAGGCACCTGGACATGCGTCCCCTGTATCGGCATCTCTTCTTCCTGCGAATGACGGGATTTGGGCTTGGTACGGTATCAGTAGAAAATCCTTTGAGTCCAATTCGTTAAAGCATCCAGTTCTAGGTGAGTAATCACTTTTCTGATATCCAGAAGCTCTTTCCGGTCATAAGAGACGGTGGCAAAATAAGTTACAAACAATGCAAAAGAAACACATGAAATAGCACAATTGGTTAGGAGCCTGTAAAACGGCAGCCATCTCCTATGGTGCCATTGATCTGTTTTTTCCCCCTCTCGATCAATATTAAGAAACCCTCCAGTCGTGTTGAACATACTATACGTTTCCCATGAGTTTTAACATACGTACGTACATCCAATTAACCCTCTGAGGAATGTGTTTTTAGAATGTGACTCTACATATGCATTGCTTGCTGTTTGGGGTTTAGGCTGGGTTTCTGTATAGCACTTTGTGACATCGGCTGATGTAAAAAGGGCTTTATAAATACATTTGATTGATTGATTGACTCTCTACTTCAAACTATGTCTTTATTCCTGGAAGTATTAAAGTCCTAGTGAAGTCCAACAAGTGATTTTCCTCTGTTTTATAGATATCTATTTCCACACTATGAGGTTGGAATAATACTGTGAAATTGTGAATATTATGATAATGTAATTTTAGTGTAAGAGCTGTTTCAAAAGACCGCCCGAAATTTCAGCCTGTTGTGGTGGGATGGTGTTTTGGCCTGCCTGGTAACATCACCAGGCTGTAATTTAGATGGTGGTGAGGATGAGGATGATGATGATGATGCATATGATGATAGTTATAATTATGCGACAGCCGGTGATGAATAATAATAGGATACAGCTGATGATGAATCGGGGAAAGTGGAGGAGACAGAAGAGGAGGAAGAGAAGGAGGAGAAGATGATGACGTTGTTGGTTTTGACACATTGCAGACTAATGTATCCTAACCTCCCCTCTTTCCATGAATATCTAATCAAATGTCAGTGTTCTGGTTAGAATCACCAGAGGTGTGTGCACCTATACACGTTCTACGTTTTGCGTGGGGCGGGGATGCTGGATATAGGGTGAGGGGGGAGGGGGGTATTCTGTTGAAAAGTCCCTCTATCAGACATCCAAACACCCCCCAAAAAACACCAAACATCACCAGAGGTTTTGTTCACGTTCTAGGGGATTGTCTAAGTCGGCGGGGATGCCGGGACATGGCGTTGGGGAGGATAGGGTGGGGTGGTCATTCTGTGGAAAATCCCCTCTATCAGACACCCCTACAGACAGACTCAACTAATCCTCATGACCATCAAAGAGAGTTCAAAGAGGTGGGAGAGGGGAGGAGGGACAGAAGGAGAGAAGGAATGGGAAAAGAAAAGACAGAAAAAAGAGAGCAAGAGGGCGATAGGAGGGGCGAGGAAGAAAGACCAGGAGAGAGACAGAGTTCAAAGAAGTGAAGAAGAGGGATTGGGAACAAAAGAGATAAACGCAGTAGTAGCAGTGAGGAAGAGAGGGAGATGTGGTAGGAGGGGAGAGAGAAAGAGCAGGAGAGACAGTCATGAGAGTTGAAGTGTAAAATTCAACGAATGAAAGACTAATAATAAAAGACTAGTAATCCATCACTTTGCACACCTCCACCCCACAGCTCTGCCTTTGGTGGGTAGATCTCCCAAGTCAGCTGCTACAGCTCATGGCATTTCACTTGTCCCCTAGATTCAGAGTGTTCCAAGTGCACCATATCCTTTCTAGTACGCTGCTCTGCTTTTGTTTCAACTGTATAGCGTTCTGTGACTAAATCCTTTGTCTTACAGTATATCTGCGACTCTCTTGCAGTTTTCCTTCTCCTCTCTGTCCCTCTTTCTCTAGCCTACAGTAGAATGGCGTCCCTCTGTAAAGTTGTTTAGTCTGCGCGGTTCCAGCACCCAGAACAGACCTGCCTTATCAGCCTCCCTTGTCTGGTTGCCCATGACTACACATCCCACCTGGAGGAGGGCCAACACCCCATTAGCAGATCAAAGCAGGTTAAAGTTAAAGTGAATGAGGCACTCTTTCTCTCTCTGTTTCTCTCATTCTCTCTTCCCACTCCCTGCTCTCTGTTTCTCTCCTTCTCTGACTTTCTATTTCTCACAGACACTCTTTCTCTCTCTGTATGGCCCCCAACTTGCTCTTACAGACATCAGAGTATGAGCACAGAACAGAGAGGAAGAGGTGGGCAGAGTCTGTGTAGACTAGAGGCAGGCTTTGTTCAGCATGTGTTGAGGGAGAGATGTGTAATCAACGTTGATTCAACCAGGTTGTGCCCAGTGGGATGTGTAAAAGCAGTTTAGGTCGTTTCTGTACAAGTAGTGTTTTGAGACAGAGTTTGTGTAGCCTCACTAGCCTGTTACAAGGTAGAGATTAGCAGAGTGTCAGTAGGGGTTGACAGACATAGCCACATGTGATTGGTTGAGGTGGGGCAGCAGGGGGTAAGTAAGGGTTCCCCCTTCTAGAGATATAAAACTGATTCAGATGTCTTCCCCTCTCGTTTCTTTCTGACCGCTGAGGCTAATTAATCCTCTCTGTCAGCAGCTCCCTCAGCAAACCACTCAGGGGCCAAAGTCATGTGTTTTCACTCTCCGTAAACCAGCCATGAACCCCCTTGTCCCCTGTCCCCCCGCCAACGCCCCCCACGTCAACCCCGCGCCAGTCTCTCACGCTAGCCTCATATTCAGCAACAATTGGTTTCTTTGGCTACAAAACATTGCACTCTGATATTAACACAAGCTTTAAATATAACAAGTAAATAATGGGGTAATGACAAAAACATCCAGAATAACATATGAGGGAATTGGGCTTAAGGTAAACAGTGTTGTAATGTTAACTGGCCGTGTCTCTTTGGTGCACTGCTGTGATTTTAGGTACAGTAGCTAAACCGTGCGGTTGTTCTTGACACTCTCTGCCTCCCTTTGTTCTCGCCTGGCTTTGGGTCAGTGGATGGAAAGTGGAAGCTGTTAGACTGAAAGCCAAGTCACCGGCACTAAACATTATTATACTGCAATCAGGCCCAATAATAATAGTATTAGTGGTAATATGGTATAAATGGAACGTGTCGTAACAACAGCTGCTTCACTGGTATGGCAATAGTACACTCTTAGAAAAAAATGTGGGGTTCCATGTAGAACCCTCTGTGGAAAGGATTCTACATGGAACCCAAAACAGTTCTGCTTGGACACAAAAGGGTTCTACCTGAAACCAACAATGGTCCTCCAAAGGGTTATCCAATGGGGACAGCTGAAGAAATGTTTTGGAACCTTTTGTTTTTAAGAGTGTAGTATTGCGACAGTAGAGGCACTCAGGTACAGTATTAGCAAAATACCAAGTGCAGTGGCAGTTGTATTACAGTCAGCAACAGTTGTAGTAGTATCAATAGTGGTCTTTGGTAGAAATACAGATACTACCCACTAAGCAAAAGCTGGTTGAATCAACATAGCTTCCACATCAATTAATACATTTTATTTATATGTGATTACATTGAATCAACACAGTAAACTGTATGGATTTGCCAAAAGTCATCAACTTTTTACCTAAATCCAATGTCATGGTGACAGTTTTTGGTGATTTCAACCGATGTAATTCAAAACTAGATGTTGAAATGCCATCTGTGCCCAGTGGGCAGTTTGACTAGGTCCAGCACAGATCTAGATCCAGCACTCTCACTCTCTCTCTCTCTCTCTCTCTCTCTCTCTCTCTCTCTCTCTCTCTCTCTCTCTCTCTCTCTCTCTCTCTCTCTCTCTCTCTCTCTCTCTCTCTCTCTCTCTCTCTCTCTCTCTCTCTCTCTCTCTCTCTCTCTCTCTCTCTCTCTCTCTCTCTCTCTCTCTCTCTCTCTCTCTCTCTCTCTCTCTCTCTCTCTCTCTCTAAAAATAATGTGGTAATAAATGTGTCATTACCACATAAATCCTGTGCACACAGTGTATTTACTTGTCCCCTGTGCATGTGGCCCCTGTCAGACATCCTGTCCCAGACACCTCTGTAGCTAGCCTGTCAGACAGTACTCCGCAGCTATCTGCCACTTGCCCTGGCTGTAAACTGCACTGGGGATGTGAGCAAATGTCATCAGCCCTAAATATTAATTTCCTACATTCTTTTTGTCTGAGTATTTAGAGAGCTTGGGGCTATAAGGTTCAATTTGTAAAAATATGATTCTGAGATAATTGGCTTCAATGTTCCAATGGTTTGAATAGTGCCATACATTTTTATATTGTAGTCTTTTTAACTTAACAATATGATTTGGTTATTTAGAATGCTATATAGGTAGAGAACATTGAACAGACCAAGGCTATGTCAATAACGACATTTAGACTAAAATCCAGATAGAAATGTATATTCCCAAGCTGTCGATATGTCTCTCTGATTTCACCAGATGCCTGAAACCTCTTGACTTCAGCGCTGCTGAAAGTGGAGGTCAGTATTGGGGTGGGCCAGTTATGATGTCATATTTAATGGATGCAGTCGCCCACCTCACACATTAAGAGGTTTGAGCCGGTGTTCTCTGGGGTTGTAAATAGTGGGCGGCTTGTGACCTCTTGCCCTTTGTCTCTTTACTCTCCAAACATTGACGCTTCCAGACCACTCCATGAGTTTAGACAAATCATTTTGTGTTCTCTCTCTGTTCAATCTTCAAAGCCAATTGGAAAATGTCTCTCTCTGGAATTGTTTAATAAGGCTTTGATGTTGTTTGTTGGCAAACACAATCATGGTATCATGTTGCAAGCAAGAGACCTGGGAATTAGGGATACTGAGAGACAGTGAAGGAAATACACATAGGACAATGGAGAGAGCAAGGCAAGAGAATGAATAAAGAACTGTCTATTGTGCCTATACCTATGGGAGAATTGGACAATGCACTAAAAGAACAAGTAGTCTGTGAGAAAATCGGTGGTTGGGCCGTCTGCCAAAACATTAAAATGGAGAACTGGCCAAGAATTGAACCATAGATTTTCAGTGCACCAATAGTGAGCCAAATGAATGTCTGTATAAAGTATAAGAGAGCTAATAGTTCAATCAGGGAAAGCATTGACAATTTAAAAAAAAGTTAAATAAGGAAATGATCTACTATGCTAATTTGTGAACTATGGTAGCCTTCCAGTATCCTGCTTGAAGTTCCTTATGAAGTGACATTGAGTTACTGAGCTGATTTACCTTGCAACATCAATCTGGATTAGGCAACTCTAAGTCATAGATATGACGCAGAGACGGCTAGGAACAACGTGTGTGTGTGTGTGTGTGTGTGTGTGTGTGTGTGTGTGTGTGTGTGTGTGTGTGTGTGCCAGGGGAGTAGATGGGAGTTCTTATTTAATCTCCCCTGCATGTTTTGGCCTGGCTGACGATCTGGGGGGTTGGACTTGTGAAACGCACGCAGTCGCCAGTCTTTTAGGTGCCAGAGAAGGCAGTTCTAAGAAACACCCTGACTCCATGGCCTACATGAGTTGATACAGATAACGTTTCATAAACAGCAGAAGGGTTTTATCCCATTTAGTCCTGGTGAACCTAAACAAACACACACAAGCACCCGCAGACCCTCAGACTAACACACATAGTGAGTCAGGATCTCACAGTTGATGTCTTTCTCTCCCCTCTTCCTCTTTCTGATGCATTCTACATCTAAATGTCATTCTGAATATGAACTTCCTATTCTCTCAATGAGTAATGCCACAACTCATAACAGATGTTTGGTCAACATGATTCAGTACAAGAGAGGTGTGGTCACCAAGAGGTGTGGTCACTATGATTGTTTGACCTCTCCAAAGGTCAAAGAGGAAGACTCTGACTAACAACCTGACTTGATAGGTCAAAGTCTATTGTGTAGCAATTTGATGCAAACATCAACTTCAAAATCTAGCTCCCAAATGTATCTTGCAAAATCTTTGGCGGTTGCACAGGAAACACCGGCAGCAGCCTTATGCAAACAGCTCCTCTTTAAAATAATATCTGTAACAATAGGGGTATGAAACCACAGACAGGTGAGAGGTAGGAGCAGACAGGTAGGAGGTAAAAGCAGACAGGTCAGAGGTAGGAGCAGACAGGTCAGAGGTAGGAGCAGACAGGTCAGAGGTAGGAGCAGACAGGTGAGAGGTAGGAGCAGACAGGTGAGAGGTAGGAGCAGACAGGTGAGAGGTAGGAGCAGACAGGTGAGAGGTAGGAGCAGACAGGTGAGAGGTAGGAGCAGACAGGTGAGAGGTAGGAGCAGACAGGTGAGAGGTAGGAGCAGACAGGTCAGCGGTAGGAGCAGACAGGTCAGCGGTAGGAGCAGACAGGTCAGAGGTAGGAGCAGACAGGTGAGAGGTAGAAGCAGACAGGTGAGAGGTAGGAGCAGACAGGTGAGAGGTAGGAGCAGACAGGTGAGAGGTAGGAGCAGACAGGTGAGAGGTAGGAGCAGACAGGTGAGAGGTAGGAGCAGACAGGTGAGAGGTAGGAGTAGACAGGTGAGAGGTAGGAGCAGACAGGTGAGAGGTAGGAGCAGACAGGTGAGAGGTAGGAGCAGACAGGTGAGAGGTAGGAGCAGACAGGTGAGAGGTAGGAGCAGACAGGTGAGAGGTAGGAGCAGACAGGTCAGAGGTAGGAGCAGACAGGTCAGCGGTAGGAGCAGACAGGTGAGAGGTAGGAGCAGACAGGTGAGAGGTAGGAGCAGACAGGTGAGAGGTAGGAGCAGACAGGTGAGAGGTAGGAGCAGACAGGTGAGAGGTAGGAGCAGACAGGTGAGAGGTAGGAGCAGACAGGTAAGGGTTAGAAGCAGACAGGAATGAGGTAGAAGCAGACAGGTAGGAGGTAGAAGCAGACAGGTAGGAGGTAGAAGCAGACAGGTAGGAGGTAGAAGCAGACAGGTAGGAGCAGACAGGTAAGCAGACAGGTGAGGGTAGGAGCAGACAGGTGAGGGGTAGGAGCAGACAGGTAAGGGGTAGGAGCAGACAGGATGGATGTAGAAGCAGACAGGTAGGAGGTAGAAGCAGACAGGTAGGAGCAGACAGGTAAGCAGACAGGTGAGGGTAGGAGCAGACAGGTGAGGGGTAGGAGCAGACAGGTAAGGGGTAGGAGCAGACAGGATGGATGTAGTAGCAGATAGGTAGGGGAAGACAGGTAGGAGAAAGAAGCAAACAGGAAGGAGGTAGGAGCAGACAGGTATGAGGTAGGAGCAGACAGGTAGGAGAAATAAGCAAACAGGAAAAAGGTAGGAGCAGACATGTAGGAGAAAGAAGCAAACAGGAAGGAGGTAGGAGCAGACAGGTATAAGTAGGAGCAACCAGGTAAAAACATCACATACATCCAATACCAGTAGATTAAACAGTGAGCTCCCCCCCTTAAAATTTGAAGATGGTGCACCAGTAGACCCGATGCAATATTAGATAAAAATTAAAAACTTACGTCCCAAAGAAACTTGGACCTTTTAAAACAACTTTAGACTGAGTTGTGGTCTGAACACAGTGCTGTATGTCTGTAAGGTGCTGTATGTCTGCAAGGTGAAGTAACTGTGTCATATCTTACATATATATTTTTACAATTATTTTACCCCTTTTTTCTCCCCAATTTCGTGGTATCCAATTGGTAGTAGTTACAGTCTTGTCTCATCGCTGCAACTCCCGTACGGACCTCGGGAGAGGCAAAGGTCGAGAGCCATGCGTCCTCTGAAACACAACCCAACCTAGCCGCACTGCTTCTTGACACAATGCACATCCAACCCGGAATCCAGCCGCACCAATGCGTCGGAGGAAACACCGTACACCTGGCGACCTGGTCAGCGTGCACTGTGCCCGGCCCGCCACAGGAGTCGCTAGTGCGCGATGAGACAAGGATATCCCTGCCGGCCAAACCCTCCCCTAACCCGGACGACGCTGGGCCAATTGTGTGCCGCCCCATGGGCCTCCCGGTCGCAGCCGGCTGTGACAGAGCCTGGATTTAAACCCAGAATCTCTGGTGGCACAGCACCACCCAGGAGGCCCATATCTGATTTAAACACCAGTGCTGTATGTCTGCAAGGGGAGTAACGGAGTCATATCTGATTTAAACACCAGTGCTGTATGTCTGCAAGGGGAGTAACAGAGTCATATCTGATTTAAACACCAGTGCTGTATGTCTGCAAGGGGAGTAACAGAGTCATATCTGATTTAAACACCAGTGCTGTATGTCTGCAAGGGGAGTAACGGAGTCATATCTGATTTAAACACCAGTGCTGTATGTCTGCAAGGGGAGTAACAGAGTCATATCTGATTTAAACACCAGTGCTGTATGTCTGCAAGGGGAGTAACGGAGTCATCTGATTTAAACACCAGTGCTGTATGTCTGCAAGGGGAGTAACAGAGTCATATCTGATTTAAACACCAGTGCTGTATGTCTGCAAGGGGAGTAACAGAGTCATATCTGATTTAAACACCAGTGCTGTATGTCTGCAAGGGGAGTAACAGAGTCATATCTGATTTAAACACCAGTGCTGTATGTCTGCAAGGGGAGTAACGGAGTCATATCTGATTTAAACACCAGTGCTGTATGTCTGCAAGGGGAGTAACGGAGTCATATCTGATTTAAACCCCAGTGCTGTATGTCTGCAAGGGGAGTAACGGAGTCATATCTGATTTAAACACCAGTGCTGTATGTCTGCAAGGGGAGTAACGGAGTCATCTGATTTAAACACCAGTGCTGTATGTCTGCAAAGGGAGTAACGGAGTCATATCTGATTTAAACACCAGTGCTGTATGTCTGCAAGGGGAGTAACAGAGTCATATCTGATTTAAACACCAGTGCTGTATGTCTGCAAGGGGAGTAACGGAGTCATCTGATTTAAACACCAGTGCTGTATGTCTGCAAGGGGAGTAACAGAGTCATATCTGATTTAAACACCAGTGCTGTATGTCTGCAAGGGGAGTAACAGAGTCATATCTGATTTAAACACCAGTGCTGTATGTCTGCAAGGGGAGTAACGGAGTCATATCTGATTTAAACTCTAGCATTGCCTTAGACTGCTGCGCCACTCGGGAGCCCATTGTTCATGGTTTAATATCTGAATCAGGGTTTTTCAACTCCAGTCCTCAATAGGGCTGCAGTGTCTGCTGGTTTGATTCATACATTGATTGTCACAGATTGGCCCGTGAGATTTCGGACTTTTCTTTTTTCGTTTGCAAACCTTTTCTCTCATTTGTGCCTATAGTTGCCTCTAATTAAAATACCTGGATTCTAGCCAGCAGACACAGTGGCCCTGTGGGACAATACATCCATTCTCCCGTATTACCCTGCTGCTTTCTTAGTCCATTAGTGTAAAACTAGATGGCTATGCGTGAAACACTGAAACACATCACAACCTTACACAATCAACAAATGAGCAACCTCAGCCTGCCTCCAACTGAGGGGGAGTGGGAGGGAGAAAGAGTGAGCGGGAGCGAGAGAGGAGGAGAAGAATGTGAGATGGAGCAAGGAAGTTCAGACGTCTTGCTTGCTTTACTATGTGGGTTAATTAATTACCAGCTGACATAGATTGCAAAGAGAGAGAGACAGAAGGAGAGAGATAAAGAGAAGAGAGAGACAGAGAGAAAGAGAGTGAAGGGGAGTTTCGCACCTCCCAGCTGTACTCCTTAACCTCTGACGTGTGTGAGTGAGCGTGAGCTTGTGTGACAGAGAATGAGTGAGTGAGTGTGTCAGTATAAATGCATTTACCACGACACTGTATGTACTGTATGTGTGCATAAATGCCTGAATCACACACTAGGCCTACATGTCTGAACAGATTCCTAACCATTGTGTGTATAGCCTACATGCTACACTGTGTGTGTACAGAGGTGTAATGCTCATAGGAGGCAAAGGTGCATGTGCCCCCTCAGATATACAGTTGAAGTCGGAAGTTTACATACAACTTAGCTAAATACATTTAAACTCAGTTTTTCACAATTCTTGACATTTAATCATAGTAAACATTCCTGAGCGGTATGACGGCTGCGTGTCCCATGGTGTTTATACCATATGGAGTCATTAAAACTCGTTTTTCAACCACTCCACAAATTTCTTGTTAACTTCTTATGGCTGGGGGCAGTATTGAGTACCTTGGATGAATAAGTTGCCCAAAGTAAACGGCCTGCTCCTCAGTCTCAGTTGCTAATATATGCATATTATTATTGTATTGGATGGAAAACACTCTAAAGTTTCCAAAACTGTCAAAATATTGTCTGTGAGTATAACAGAACTGATATTGCAGGCGAAAACCTGAGGAAAATCAAACCAGGAAGTGGCTTCTATTTTGAAAACTCCATGTTCCATAGTCTGCCTTTGCTCCTTTTAAAGGGATATCAACCAGATTCCTTTTCCTATTGCTTCCTCAAGGTGTCAACAGTCTTTAGACATAGTTTCAGGCTTTTATTTTGAAAATGAGCGTGAAAGATAACATCGCGTCATTGTATAGCCGGGTGCCAGCAGCGTTTTGTATGCGCCATTGCCTTTCCCTCTCCTACTGAAAAAGACAGTTGTGGTTGATATACTATCAATTATATATTTTAAAAACAACCTGAGGATTGATAAAAAAAACGTTTGACATGTTTCTGTGGACATTACGGATACTATTTGGAATTTGTCTGCGTTGTCGTGACCTCTCTTTCCTGTGGATTTCTGAACATTACGCACCAAACAAACGGAGGTATTTTGGATATAAAAATACTCTTTATGGAACAAAAGGAACATTTATTGTGTAACTGGGAGTCTCGTGAGTGAAAACATCCGAATATCATCAAATGTAAACAATTCATTTGATTGCTTTTCTGATTTTCGTGACCTAGCTACTTGATGCTAGGTGTTCATAATGTTTTGTTCAGCGATCGATAAATTTACACAAACGCTTGGATTGCTTTCGCTGTAAAGCATATTTTCAAAATCTGACACGACAGGTGAATTAACAAAAGGCTAAGCTGTGTTTTGCTATATTGCACTTGTGATTTCATGAATATAAATATTTGTAGTAATATTATTTGAATGTGACGCTATGCAATTCAGCGGTTGTTGATGAAAATTATCCCGTTAACGTGATTGCAGCCATAAAAAGTTATTAACAAACTATAGTTTTGGCAAATCGGTTAGAACATCTACTTTGTGTATGACACAAGTAATTTATCCAATAAATGTTTACAGACAGATTATTTCACTTAGAATTTGCTGTATCACAATTCCAGGGGGTCAGAAGTTTACATACACTAAATTGACTGTGCCTCTAAACAGCTTGGAAAATTCCAGAAAATTATGTCATGGCTTTAGAAGTTTCTAATAGGCCAATTGACATAATTTGAGTCAATTGGAGGTGTACCTGTGGATGAATTTCAAGGCCCACCTTCAAACTCAGTGCCTCTTTGCTTGACATCATGGGAAAATCAAAAGAAATCAGCCAAGACCTCAGAAAAACAATTGTAGACCTCCACAAGTCTGGTTCATCCTTGGGAGCAATTTTCAAACGGCTGAAGGTACCACGATCATCTGTACAAACAATAGTATGCAAGTATAAACACCATGGGACCACGCAGCCATCATACCGCTCAGGAAGGAGATGCGTTCTGTCTCCTAGAGATGAACGTTCTTTGGTGCAAAAAGTGCAAATCAATCCCAGAACAACAGTAAAGGACCTTGTGAAGATGCTGGAGGAAACAGGTACAAAATTATCTATATCCATAGTAAAACGAGTTCTATATTGACATAACCTGGAAGGACGCTCAGTAAGGAAGTAGCCACTGCTCCAAAACCGCCAAAATAAGCCAGACTAGTTTGCAACTGCACGTGGGGACAAAGATCGTCCTTTTTGGAGAAATGTCCTCTGGTCTGATGAAACAAAAATAGAACTGTTTGGCCATATTGACCATCGTTATGTTTGGAGGAAAAAGGGGGAGGCTTGCAAGCTGAAGAACACCATCCCAACTGTGAAGCAAGGAGATGGCAGCATCATGTTGTGGGGGTGCTTTGCTGCAGGAGGGACTGGTGCACTTCCCAAAATAGATGGCATCATGAGGAAAGACAATTATGTGGATATATTGAAGCAACATCTCAAGACATCAGTCAGAAAGTTAAAGCTTGGTCGCAAATGGGTCTTCCAAATGGACAATGACCCCAAGCATACTTACAAAGTTGTGGCAAAATGGCTTAAGGACAACAAAGTCAAGGTATCAGAGTGGCCATCACAAAGCCTTGACCTCAATCCAATAGAACATTTGTGGGCATAACTGAAAAAGTGTGTGTGAGCAAGGAGGCCTACAAACCTGACTCAGTTACACCAGCTCTGTCAGGAGGAATGGGCCAAAATTCACCCAACTTACTGTGGGAAGCTTGTGGAAGGCTACCCGAAACGTTTGACCCAAGTTAAACAATTTAAAGGCAATGCTACCAAATACGAATTGAGTGTATGTAAACTTCTGACCTACTGGGAAGTGATGAAAGAAATAAAAGCTGAAATAAATCATTCTCTCTAATATTATTCTGACATTTCACATTCTTAAAATAAAGTGGTGATCCTAACTGACCTAAGACAGGGAATATTTAAGTTGATTAAATGTCAGGAATTGTGAAAAACTGAGTTTAAATGTATTTGACTATGGTGTATGTAAACTTCCAACTTCAACTGTGTGTATATATATATATATATATATATATATATATATATATATATATATATATATATATATATATATATATATATATATATATACAGTATATACACACAGTTCATTTGGACACTATTCAGACCCCTTGACTATTCCACATTTTGTTACTGTTACGGTGAGTGAATGAGGACCCAAAAGCGAACTAACTTAAACAGAGCTTCTTTAATAACCAAACATAGGTAGGCTCAGATAGGCCGGCAGATTCCGACAGGACAGGACAAGGTTACAGCAAACATGACGATAGTCTGGCTCAGGCATGAAACACAACAAACAAGAATCCGACAAGGACAGGAACAAAAACAGAGAGAGATATAGGGACCTAATCAGAGGGAAAAAGGGAACAGGTGGGAAACGGGGTGAATGGGTAGTTAGGAGGAGACAAGGCACAGCTGGGGGAAAGAGGGGGAGAAAAGGTGACCTAACAACGACCAGCAGAGGGAGACAGGGTGAAGGGAAAGGACAGAAACACACAACATGACAATACATGACAGTACCCCCCCACTCACCGAGCGCCTCCTGGCGCACTCGAGGAGGAAACCTGGCGGCAACGGAGGAAATCCTCGATCAGCGCACGGTCCAGCACGTCCCGAGAGGGAACCCAACTCCTCTCCTCAGGACCGTACCCCTCCCAATCAACGAGGTACTGGTGACCACGGCCCCGAGGACGCATGTCCAAAATCCTGCGGACCCTGTAGATGGGTGCGCCCTCGACAAGGATGGGGGGGGGGGGGGGGGGGAAGACGAGCGGGGGCGCGAAGAACGGGCTTAATACAGGAGACATGGAAGACCGGGTGGACGCGACGAAGGTATCGCGGAAGAAGAAGTCGAACTGCGACAGGATTAATGACCCGAGAAATACGGAACGGACCAATGAACCGCGGGGTCAACTTGCGAGAAGCCGTCTTAAGGGGAAGGTTCTGAGTGGAGAGCCAAACTCTCTGACCGCGACAATATCTAGGACTCTTAGTTCTACGCTTATTAGCAGCCCTCACAGTCTGCGTCCTATAACGGCAAAGTGCAGACCTGACCCTCTTCCAGGTGCGCTCGCAACGTTGGACAAAAGCCTGAGCGGAGGGGACGCTGGACTCGGCGAACTGAGATGAGAACAGCGGAGGCTGGTACCCGAGGCTACTCTGAAAAGGAGATAGCCCGGTCGCAGACGAAGGAAGCGAGTTGTGGGCGTATTCTGCCCAGGGGAGCTGTTCTGACCAAGACGCAGGGTTGCGAAAAGAAAGACTGCGTAAGATGCGACCAATAGTCTGATTGGCCCGTTCTGCTTGACCGTTAGACTGGGGGTGAAAGCCGGAAGAGAGACTGACGGAAGCCCCAATCAAACGGCAAAACTCCCTCCAAAATTGAGACGTGAATTGCGGACCTCTGTCCGAAACGACGTCTGACGGAAGGCCATGAATTCTGAAAACATTCTCGATGATGATTTGTGCCGTCTCTTTAGCAGAAGGAAGCTTAGCAAGGGGAATGAAATGAGCCGCCTTAGAGAACCTATCGACAACCGTAAGAATAACAGTCTTCCCCGCTGACGAAGGCAGTCCGGTGACAAAATCTAAGGCGATGTGAGACCACGGTCGAGAGGGAATGGGAAGCGGCCTGAGACGGCCGGCAGGAGGGGAGTTACCGGACTTAGTCTGCGCGCAGACCGAACAAGCAGCCACGAAACGACGCGTGTCATGCTCCCGGGTGGGCCACCAAAAACGCTGGCGAATGGAAGCAAGCGTACCCCGAACGCCAGGGTGGCCGGCTAACTTGGCAGAGTGAGCCCACTGAAGAACGGCCAGACGAGTAGGAACGGGAACGAAAAGAAGGTTCCTAGGACAAGCGCGCGGCGACGGAGTGTGAGTGAGCGCTTGCTTTACCTGCCTCTCAATTCCCCAGACAGTCAACCCGACAACACGCCCCTCAGGGAGAATCCCCTCGGGGTCAGTGGAGGCTACTGAAGAACTGAAGAGACGAGATAAAGCATCAGGCTTGGTGTTCTTAGAGCCCGGACGATAAGAAATCACGAACTCGAAACGAGCGAAAAACAGCGCCCAACGCGCCTGACGCGCATTAAGTCGTTTGGCAGAACGGATGTACTCAAGGTTCCTATGGTCAGTCCAAACGACAAAAGGAACGGTCGCCCCCTCCAACCACTGTCGCCATTCGCCTAGGGCTAACCGGATGGCGAGCAGTTCGCGGTTTCCCACATCATAATTACGTTCCGACGGCGACAGGCGATGAGAAAAATACGCGCAAGGGTGGACCTTGTCGTCAGAGAGGGAGCGCTGAGAAAGAATGGCTCCCACGCCCACCTCTGACGCGTCAACCTCGACCACGAACTGTCTAGAGACGTCAGGTGTAACAAGGATAGGAGCGGATGTAAAACGATTCTTGAGGAGATCAAAAGCTCCCTGGGCGGAAACGGACCACTTAAAGCACGTCTTGACAGAAGTAAGGGCTGTGAGAGGAGCTGCCACCTGACCGAAATTACGGATGAAACGACGATAGAAGTTCGCGAAGCCGAGAAAGCGCTGCAGCTCGACGCGTGACTTAGGGACGGGCCAATCAATGACAGCCTGGACCTTAGCGGGATCCATCTTAATGCCTTCAGCGGAAATAACAGAACCGAGAAATGTGACGGAGGAGGCATGAAAAGTGCACTTCTCAGCCTTCACAAAAAGACAATTCTCTAAAAGGCGCTGGAGGACACGTCGAACGTGCTGAACATGAATCTGGAGTGACGGTGAAAAAATCAGGATATCGTCAAGGTAAACGAAAACAAAGATGTTCAGCATGTCTCTCAGGACATCATTGACTAATGCCTGAAAGACAGCTGGAGCGTTAGCGAGGCCGAAAGGAAGAACCCGGTATTCAAAGTGCCCTAACGGAGTGTTAAACGCCGTCTTCCACTCGTCCCCCTCCCTGATGCGCACGAGATGGTAAGCGTTACGAAGGTCCAACTTAGTGAAAAACCTGGCTCCCTGCAGGATCTCGAAGGCTGAGGACATAAGAGGAAGCGGATAACGATTCTTAACTGTTATGTCATTCAGCCCTCGATAATCTATGCAGGGGCGCAGAGACCCGTCCTTCTTCTTGACAAAAAAAAACCCCGCTCCGGCGGGAGAGGAGGAGGGGACTATGGTACCGGCGTCAAGAGCTACAGACAAATAATCCTCGAGAGCCTTACGTTCGGGAGCCGACAGAGAGTATAGTCTACCCCGGGGGGGAGTGGTTCCCGGAAGGAGATCAATACTACAATCATACGACCGGTGTGGAGGAAGAGAGGTGGCTCTGGACCGACTGAACACCGTGCGCAGATCGTGATATTCCTCCGGCACCCCTGTCAAATCACCAGGCTCCTCCTGTGAAGAAGAGACAGAGGAAACAGGAGGGATAGCAGACATTAAACATTTCACATGACAAGAGACGTTCCAGGAGAGGATAGAATTACTAGACCAATTAATGGAAGGATTATGACAAACTAGCCAGGGATGGCCCAAAACAACAGGTGTAAAAGGTGAACGAAAAATCAAAAAAGAAATGGTTTCGCTATGATTACCAGAAACAGTGAGGGTTAAAGGTAGCGTCTCACGCTGAATCCTGGGGAGAGGACTACCATCCAGGGCGAACAAGGCCGTGGACTCCCTTAACTGTCTGAGAGGAATGTCATGTTCCCGAGCCCAGGTCTCGTCCATAAAACAGCCCTCCGCCCCAGAGTCTATTAAGGCACTGCAGGAAGCTGACGAACCGGTCCAGCGTAGATGGACCGACAAGGTAGTGCAGGATCTTGAAGGAGAGACAGGAGTAGTAGCGCTCACCAGTAGCCCTCCGCTTACTGATGAGCTCTGGCTTTTACTGGACATGAAGTGACAAAATGACCAGCAGAACCGCAATAGAGACAGAGGCGGTTGGTGATTCTCCGTTCCCTCTCCTTAGTCGAGATGCGGATACCTCCCAGCTGCATAGGCTCAGCTCCCGAGCCGGCAGAGGAAGATGGTAGTGATGCGGAGAGGGGGGCAACGGAGAACGCAAGCTCCTTTCCACGAGCTCGGTGACGAAGATCAACCCGTCGCTCAATGCGAATAGCGAGTTCAATCAAGGAATCCACGCTGGAAGGAACCTCCCGGGAGAGAATCTCATCCTTTACCTCTGCGCGGAGACCCTCCAGAAGACGAGCGAGCAAAGCCGGCTCGTTCCAGCCACTGGAGGCAGCAAGAGTGCGAAACTCAATAGAGTAGTCTGTTATGGATAGATTGCCTTGACATAGGGAAGACAGGGCCCTGGAAGCCTCCTCCCCAAAAACAGATCGATCAAAAACCCGTATCATCTCCTCCTTAAAGTCCTGATACTGGTTAGTACACTCAGCCCTTGCCTCCCAGATTGCCGTGCCCCACTCACGAGCCCGTCCAGTAAGGAGAGATATGACGTAGGCGACACGAGCAGTGCTCCTGGCGTAAGTGTTGGGCTGGAGAGAACACAATATCACACTGGGTGAGGAACGAGCGGCATTCAGTGGGCTCCCCAGAGTAACACGGCGGGTTATTGATTCTGGGCTCCGGAGATTCGAAAGCCCTGGAAGTGGCCGGTGGATCGAGGCGGAGATGGTGAACCTGTTCTATGAGGTTGGAGACTTGGGTGGCCAGGGTCTCAACGGCATGTCGAGCAGCAGACAATTCCTGCTCGTGTCTGCCTAGCATCGCTCCCTGGATCTCGACGGCTGAGTGGAGAGGATCCGAAGTCGCTGGGTCCATTCTTGGTCGGATTCTTCTGTTACGGTGAGTGAATGAGGACCCAAAAGCGAACTAACTTAAACAGAGCTTCTTTAATAACCAAACATAGGTAGGCTCAGATAGGCCGGCAGATTCCGACAGGACAGGACAAGGTTACAGCAAACATGACGATAGTCTGGCTCAGGCATGAAACACAACAAACAAGAATCCGACAAGGACAGGAACAAAAACAGAGAGAGATATAGGGACCTAATCAGAGGGAAAAAGGGAACAGGTGGGAAACGGGGTGAATGGGTAGTTAGGAGGAGACAAGGCACAGCTGGGGGAAAGAGGGGGAGAAAAGGTAACCTAACAACGACCAGCAGAGGGAGACAGGGTGAAGGGAAAGGACAGAAACACACAACATGACAATACATGACAGTTACATTATAGCCGTATTCTAAAATGGATTCAATACAATACAAACCAAAAACAGCTTTTAGAATGGTTTGCAAATGTAATAAAAATAAGTATTCAGATCCTTTGCTATGAGACTCAAAATTGAGCTCAGGTGCATCCTGTTTCCATGGATTGTCCTTGATATGTTTCTACAACTTGATTGGAGTCCACCTGTGGTAAGTTCAATAGACTTGACATGATTTGGAAAGGCAAACACCTGTCTATATAAGGTCCCACATTTGACCGTGCATGTCAGAGCAAAAACCAAACCAAGAGATTGAATGAATTGTCCGTAGAGCTCCGAGACAGCATTGAAGGTCCCCAAGAACACAGTGGCCTCCATCTT